>NC_089257.1:79280870-79588057 GCF_963930625.1 Muntiacus reevesi
GTTCTGGCTAATATATATGTCGAGGTCATAGCAAGAACCAATCAGCCAGCCACGTGCAGTCTCAAGTTGCCCTTTCCACCCTGCTTTGAAATAAGCAAATCTGCCTGTTCTGTCAACTCACTCTCTAACCAGCCAAGGAGGGTTTGTCTTCCCTCTGGAGGACCCTATTGCTATGACAAAGTCAGAGGATGAGATGGATAGAGAGCATCACCAACTCAATGGACATGAATTTGAGGAAATTCCAGGAGATAGTGGAGGACAGAGGAGCCTGGTGGGCTGCAGTCCACAGGGTCACTAAGAATCCGGCATGGCTTAGCAATCAAAACAACAACAACAACAACAACAACAACAACAAATGGTTATGGTGCCTAATATGTGGCTTGAACTTCTCCCTCTTCAGGAAATGTCTGTCTGTCTAACGTTCCTTTTCTCTAAGTTCCTCCCAGGGACATAAGTTCTATTTTGATCACTTCTCTTTCCTTCCTAACTGATTTACATGTATCTTTCTTATAATCTTAGTCATAGAGGAGTCTTTCTCCTAGTTTTACCTTAGTTTTCAAAGAGAATTTTTCATCAGGCAGATATATTTCTGGTGTGTTTGTTGTGGGGAGGTGAGTTCCACGTTCTCTTACTCCACCATCTTGATTTGAGTCATTAAATCATATATATTGCAATTTAATTAAATAAAAATAAATAGAACAGTTTATTCATTTTCCCCCGTGACTCAGTATTTCACTGAGTGGGGGAGAAAACCTCTAAATAAGGGCACACAGATTTAATTTCCAAAAGTAAAGGGATTACAGACCATCTGTGTGCCTCTGTGTGTGTATATATGTATGTGCATTGTATCATGCATGCAAAGTGTTTGTTTCTATCTTTAACAAAGAAAAACTAAGTTTTACTTATAAGTAAGCATTTTATATTTGGTGATGTATCTTGTTTGTTTGTTTTTGTTTTTAATACTTAGTTTTCAATTTCTCACTGCTAGTGAACATGTAACAGAAATAAATGTAGGCTTGGGAGACTGATTTGATCCCTGCAGCCTTACTAAAAAGGTAATTATTAGTGCTAAACATTATTTATTTATTTATCTTGTAGATTCTTTGTTTCTACTTAGGAAATCATGTTTGCATATAAGGATAATTTCATTTCTTCCATTCCAATATAAATGCCAAAAGTTTCTTTTATCCACTTTTTACTGTGTCTAGGATCCCATCCCCATTAAACAGATGGAAAAAATCATGAGACAAAAGAAGTTAGGTCAGTTGCCAAGAACTACGTATTAGAAAGTGAACCACTGGGAATTTGAACTCAGGTCTGACACCAAAATTAAACATTTAACTACATTAGTACCAACACAGAATCAGTAAATTTTCTACACCATCCCCAAGTTATACTACTATATAGATATAATCAGGAAAATCATCTTACTAATTAAACATTGGTCTTACATACTTTGTAAACATTTAAGAAAAGTTTTGAGTGATTCAGCTTAAAAGATTAAAATAAATTCTTTAGATTTTTCCATATTTAATCAACTTAATATAAGACTAACTGAAGTATAAGTTTAACCAGAATGATTATAATAGAAGTACAAAAAATATATCTACAGAGAGATATTTAGAACTGTTTTGCAATTGTTCCTTTTTCTGCATATCTGGTTATAATCCATGCAAATATACGTGCAATTAGTCGGTTTGTCTACCACATGTACTCATTCATAATTACCATTCTCTTCCCTCATTACATTTTATTACCACACATTTAAATGTGTGTGGAAGAAAGAGGAAACCATTTGGTCATAAACAGCAAAATGCAGAAGCCTGAATTGAAGGCAAATTCAGTAATAGAAAGTTAAGCTCTGTGAACAGCCTAGAAATTTCACATATGTACAATAAATCCATCCTAACATCTGTGCTGAATATTTTTTAAATATAAAGCTACTTTGAGAAAGGTTCAATTTGAATATTTCATTATACTTAAACTATTTTGCATTCCATTAATGCAAGTTAAAACATTACCACCTAGCTCATTTAGTTATTTCCAGTTAGATTTATAAGGGATTTTATTTTGGTTATCTAAGGTTACATTATCATAATATAATAGTGTATATTATTAACAATTTTGTAATAATAATGACAGTTAAAATTATTAATGATTTCTATACTCAAGAAAGGGATCCTCATAGATAACCAGTTATAACAAGTTTCAGGATGTATGCGGGTCTGTACTCTGAATCATGTGTTTTGTATCAACAAAGAACTACTTTAAGTGCATTAGTTTCCTGTTAGTTAACTCTATGAATAATAATCTTGAGATGCTACACTTTTGCAATAAAGCTATATCTTGTCAAAGTCTTAAAAATGTTTTTAAAAATCAAAAAAATGTTCTCAAAGTGACCTAGCTTTCATTGTCTTATTTTAAGCCACTGAAGAATTGACTATTTTTAGGAGAAAGTTCTTTTCTGTTTGATGGTTTATCTCATGTAGATATCTGGTTAAGAGCCTGGAGAAAAATCAAGTTACACTGAACTAATTTACCATCACTGGCAAGTATATGGTAAATGTCTAATTGGTAGGCTGTTTTTACTTGTTGTTACTTTGACAAGATGACTTTAAGGCAGTTTCTATGGATTTTAATTCCAAATTTTTCTCTTGCTCGAAAATGTTTAGGAAAAAATAAAACTTAAAATGAACTCCAATGCATGATATGAGAGGCAATTGCTTGCATTTTCATTACATTATATTGTGTGGATTATATACAACTACATATGCTGAGGCATGGAAAAAGGAGATTTTAAAATATCTAAGAAAAAGCTAGGCTTTTGCTGAAAATAAGTGGGGACTTATATGCTTAGGTTCTCAACACCATTTCCTGTAATAAGTAAATTCCCTACATACAAATGCATTTCTTTCCAAGAGTATGTTCATAAGTCCAATTTATTAGTAAGTCCAACAAAATTGGTCTAGGTATCTAACCAAACCAGTGAGCTATATAATACTGTACTGTAATAGGTTTATAATACTTTTCATACAAATAATACACAAAACAGAAACAACCACAAAAAAGAAAGCATTTTTAATCTCATAGTACTGTACCTTTAAAATTACAGTGATCTCCACTACATCACCTTTGCTTTTACATTTGCTTCTGGACATCCTGTGAAGGAGTCTTTTGGGCCTAGAAAAGAGAACAACAGTCTCAAAAGCCCCTTGCTGAATCATCTAACTTCGGAGAAAACAAAGCATAACTTTAGTTCCATCCTGATGCTCCAGGCCAGTTGCATCTTTCTGGGACTTATCACCCCCTGTCCGGAAACCTACCACCCCCTCCACCTGCCCAGAAGACTTATCACCCCCTGCCCAACTACAAATGTCATCTCAACAAAAGAATACTCAAAATATCCTGCCTGACTGACGTTTCCCTTATAGCTTCCACAAACCTCCCTATAAGTATGAAGCCTCCCTGATCCCTTTCGGCGCTCAGCCTGGTCGTTAGGCTGACTGTCGCCCCTCTTTGCCTGAATAAAGGTAACCTACTTCTGTTGAGGTCGTCTTTCCTTTTCTGCCTTGCCTGAACTATGCCTTACATCCTGGGCTTGAAATAAAGATAGTGTTATACTGTATACAGTACTGAACAGTAAAGTACACAAAAGGGCAACCACTTGTAGGGGATGTATGTACGTGACAATGTATGCCAGACACATAAAATAACTTAGGTGATTGGACATGTGAACACATGTTTATCGCTTTGAAAGCTTGCAACTTGAAGGTAAGTATAAAGGGGACTTATTGTACTTATTTGTTAATAATAATTTTGTATGGAGTGAAGTAAGATGCTGACAACTTAAATAAAAATAATAAAAAAAAAAAAGGACAAAAATAAAAGAAAAAACATTTGAGGCACCATTAAAAATGTTCTGCTTTCAAAATATGATCACTCTTCAGATAATTATTTCACCTCTTAGGCAATATATACCATTTGGAACTTGTCGGTATTTCCAACATGGGTAACAAACATGATCTCTTGATTCTGTTATTATCCTGCTTGAAATTTTCCAATAGCTTCTTATTACAATGAGAATAAAAATCACGACTTTTTGCATTGGCTTACTTGTTTTATCTTTTCCTTCATATCCAACCTCATTTCTTACTTCTGACTGTTTTTTTCCTTTATTCACAATGCTGCTCTTTACTGGGTTGCTTCACTTCTTTTCCTATCTGGATTCCTTTTATTTCTTTTTCTGCTCTGATTGCTGTGTCCAACACTTCCAAAACTATGTTGAATAGTAGTGGTGAGAAGGGGCACCCTTGTCTTGTTCCTGATTTTAGGGGAAATGCTTTCAATTTTTCATTGAGAGGATAACAGGCAGGAAGGCCAGGGGTCTCCAAATGGAGGAAAGAGGCTGCAAGTGCCAGACATTTTCATCTCTCTTAAGCAGCAGGAGAAAAAAATCAGCGATATTTTTTTCTTCTCTATACAAATTTAAGAGGTTTCTCTTAAAATGCTGTGTTGCCAAGACACCTGGTTTCACCTGAAGCTAACTACTCTCAAACCTTGAGTTAACCAATACATTTCTTTTTCTTATGGAAATGTTGTCTTAAGCTATGTTAATGTACCCCAGATTCTATCTTCAAATTGGTTCCACCAAAGGGCCTAATTTACTTACTCAGGTATTGTTCCCCTAATCTATGTAAATGAAACTATTTGTTGGTAATCTGCCCTTCTACAAGATTCAAGTCAATCATTTTATGGCCAGGGATGAATTATCTGGTGCCATTCTAAATTTTATGACACTCCTTTCTTTTCATTAACAGACTGTGAGTGACTATATAATATACAGCTAAAGACTAGGAGGGGGGTACTCTTTTGCCCCCTTCTGATGTCTATGTCAGAAGCTTTCTCTATCTCCTTTATACTTTAATAAAGCTTTATTACACAAAAGCTCTGAGCGATCCAGCCCCATCTCTGGCCTCGGATTGAATTCATCTCCTCCGGAGGCCAAGAATCCCGGTGTCTTATTCAGCGACAACCTTGCATCACCGTTGAGGGTAATGCTTGCTGTGGGTTTGTCATATATAGCTTTTATTATGTTGAGGTATATTCCCTCTATTCCTGCTTTCTGGAGAGTTTTAATCATAAATTTTGTCAAAGGCTTTTTCTGCATCTGTTGAGATAATCATATGATTTTTATCTTTCAATTTGTTGATGTGGTGTATTACATTGATTGATTTGCGGATATTAAAGAATCCTTGCATTCCTGGGATAAAGCCCACTTGGTCATGATGTATGATCTTTTTAATATGTTGTTGGATTCTGTTTGCTAGAATTTTGTTAAGGATTTTTGCATCTATGTTCATCAGTTATATTGGTCTGTAGCTTTCTTCTTTTGCGGCATCTTTGTCTGGTTTTGGAATTAGGGTGATGGTGGCTTCATAGAATGCGTTTGGAAGTTTACCTTCTGCAATTTTCTGGAAGAGTTTGAGTAAGATAGGTGTTAGCTCTTCTCTAAATTTTTGGTAGAATTCAGCTGTGAAGCCATCTGGTCCTGGGCTTTTGTTTGCTGAAAGATTTCTGATTATAGTTTCGATTTCCGTGCTTGTGATGGGTCTGTTAAGATCTTCTATTTCTTCCTGGTTCAGTTTTGGAAATTTATACTTTTCTAGGAGTTTGTCCATTTCTTCCAAGTTGTCCATTTTATTGGCATAGAGCTGCTGGTAGTAGTGTCTTATGATCCTTTGTATCTCAGTGTTGTCTGTTGTGATCTCTCCATTTTCATTTCTAATTTTGTTGATTTGGTTCTTCTCCCTTTGTTTCTTAATGAGTCTTGCTAACAGTTTGTCAATTTTGTTTATCTTTAAAAAAAAAAAAAACAACAACAGCTTTTAGCTTTGTTGATTTTTGCTGTGGTCTCTTGTTTCTTTTGCATTTATTTCTGCCTTACTTTTTGAGATTTCTTTCCTTCTACTAACCCTGGAGTTCTTCATTTCTTCCTTCTCTAGTTGCTTTATGTGTAGAGCTAGGTTATTTATTTGACTTTTTTCTTGTTTCTTGAGGTAAGCCTGTATTGCTATGAACCTTCCCCTTAGCACTGGGTTGCTTCAAAACATCAAGTGCTTTCCTATCTTAGTGGTAGTGAGAACTCTTCTTTCTGCTTATTCCAACTGATCTTTATTTACATAGCTTCTTCTTTCAATCAGGATCTCAACTTAGGTGTCACCTCTTCAGAGAACCTTCACTCACCATTGATAATAAGCATTATGTTTGCTGTCACAATAGAAATTCCTTCTTCTCCTGTAATTTAAATATAATTTCTGATATGAATCCACAATTTATGAGTATTTGACTTCATTCTAAGTTAAAATCATGATTTCCTCTGAGTTTATCATAATTATATGCAATGCTCTCTAGTTATTCTTTATGTATATGGGTACTGAGTTAGGTAGGATCTATGTGATACTGGTAAATGTATACTAGAGTTTTCAAAGGAATAGCTTCTTAATATTATGAGAATAATTTAATTTCCTTTTCTTTCTCTGGATCTTGATGTTGACAAAGTCAAGGAAGTATGCAGCCTGAGATGTGCTTAGCAGACCCAAACAATAGAAAATCTACTGTAAGATGAAGATGACACTAAGTCTGGTTACTTTGTGGTTATTAATAAGTTACTGATTCTAATCAGCCCTGAAGTCTACTCTGCCTCTGTACTCTGAAGAACAAAACATTAAAAATTAGGAATTATTTCAATTGCCGACATTAAATACAAAATGGAGACTGGACTTGAAAATACCCTGAATAGATGAAATCATTTAAGCCACGTAAGCAAAACTAAATCTAGCTTATGTCATGAACATAAGTGAAGTTTAAGTTATTTTTTGTAAGAAACTCTGATAACCATAAAATAAATTTGTCATGATTCAGAAGTGGTATAAAATGACTGTTTTTAATCTACCCTTGGTCATCTGGAAACCCCCATTGTAATAACCAATCATTGTAAAAAAAGAAAATAGTTTCCATAATTTCACTTCCTAGGCCATCCTGTAATGTCATGCCCTTCACATTCATGTCAGTTTTGAATTTGAAAGCTCTCAGTTTGCTAAGTGTTCTTATACACACAATAAACTGCAAATACCATTTTATAGATCTAGTGAGTTTAATTTTTCTTTTTCTGGATTTTTTACACTGTCTTATTCATATTTATATTTTTAGTACCTACAGTATGATCTGCACATAATAGGCCAAAAAAAAAAAAAAAAAGTTGGATGGATAAATAATAAAAATGACTGGCATCAATAAACTAAATTTCAGTCAATTTGATTAACATTAGATTCTTTAGGCTGTGTCCTCTCACTCTGATAGAAGCTTAGAGATCCCATTGAAATCACCAATCACATTAGGTCTCAAAGTTCTAAAAGTCTTACTGTATTTTTAAAAGTCTAACTCTAATCTGTGTTAAATTAACACTGTTTCTTCTAGTTTCTGGACCATAAAGAATTGATTCTTCTGAATCATTGTGCTGAAGAAAATTCTTGAACGTCCTTTGGCTCCAAGGAAATCAAACAAATCAACCCTAAAGGAGATCAATCCTGAATATTTATTGGAAGGACTGATCCTGAAGCTGAAGCTCTGATACTTTGGCAACCTGATGAAATGAGAAGAGTTAACTCATTGGAAAAAACCCTGATGATGGGAAAGATGGAAGGCAAAAGGAGAAGGGGGTGGCAGAGGATGAGATGGTTAGATAGTATCACTGTTGCAAAGGACATGAGTTTGAGCAAACTACAGGAGATAGTGAAGGACAGAAGGCTGGCATGCTGCAGTTCATGGGGTCGCAAAGAGTAGGACACTACTTTGTGACTGCACAACAAGAAAAACAACAACAACAACAACCACCATCTAGGTTAACTGTTTAGTTTAGGGTCTTTTCTATTTAATGGACTTCTTACTAATGCCTGAAACTTAGCCTCAACTCTCACATCTATGTTTCTGGTCCTAACATCTTTCTTGTGTCATCCTAAATATTAACTACTGCCACAAAATACACCATAATCATCTCAAACTCACCATATATGTTTAAATAAAAACATTGGGTTTTTCTATTCTTGTTCCTAAACTTTATTCATTGGAATTTGAGATGTGAGTGCTTAAGCCAAAATAGTTATATCAGACTATTAGGTGAACATGAGAAAAAAGATGGGAAGAAACTATAACTCTCGAACTGTTGAAAGTCATTAAGTCTTTATTTGTTTATTTTTATCTCCTCTGTTTAAAAGAAATTAAATGTCTATTTTGTTTATCTCACTACTATTTTAGGTCGACCCATTTGTAAGTAAATTTAATTCTAACTGATTTTTTTTTTTTTTTTTTTGTATGTAACACACACAGACATACACACATTTCAGTAGTGCAAAATCTATGACTGGTATATATGTTTGTATTCCTAAAAGTATATACCAGGATATTTTGTAGATTAGAGAGATCTGTCTTCTCTGTAATGGTTCAGGCCAGAATGGTAGGGAAAAAATAAGCAGAGATTTTAGAACCAAACAGTTTCTCCCTATAACTGAGTGTGTTCTTGAGAAATTCACTTTTCTGTAAATCTATATAAAATTATTGCTGATAAAATTAATGTCTAAATCAAAGGACTGCTGTAGGATTAAATTAGATAGAACTGCACAAATTTTAAGAATAGAGGGAAATTAGACAGCCTTGTTTGAATTATGCACAAGTATTTGCCCATTTTTTTAGTGTTGTTTCTTTAAGCTTTAAGAGTGTTAATACCTTCATTAGCAAATATATAAGATACACTTCATAGAGTTGTGAGAAATTAGTGAAATGGTGTCTATAAACCATTTAGAATAGTTCTTTAGTGTATTAGTACATCAGTAGTTAATACATATTATAGTTTTATCTATTTTTGTAAAGTTGTTTTGGAGATTTGATTCATGACAATAATTCTTCTAGAAATGAATTTGGTTTATAAGAAAGTTTTCAAATAAAAGATGATAATTTTCTTCCAATTTGTGTAATTATATATAGTTATAAACTGATTAAGCCATAAAACATTATTTACCTTAAAAAGAGACTTATAAATTAACTTTAAAAAATCTTAGAGAAGTTTTAGATTTACTAAAAAGTTGCAAAGGTGGTACAGAGTTTCCAATTATGCTGTAAACAATCCCCTTTATTATTAACACCTTGCTTTAGTATGTTGCATTTATAACAATCAATAGACCAAAATTAATAACTTATTTTTAAACAAACTCTGTATTTTATTTTATTTAGATTTCCTTTTTTTTTTTTTTTTTAACCTGATGTTCTTTTTCTGTTTCAGGATTCCATCCAAGATACCATATTATGCATATTCATCATCTTTCCTTAGGTTCCTCTTAGCTGTAATAGTTTCTTAGTGTTACATTGGTTTGCTTGACTTTGATAGTTTTGAGAAATACTGGTCAGGTATTTTGTAAAATGTGCCTCAGTTGCTATTTGTCTGATATTTTTCTCAAGGTTACACTGGGGTTATATACTTAGGGGAAGAAGATGGCAAAGTTAAAGTGTCATTTTCATCACATGCTGTCAAATGTACATAATCTTAATAGGATTTATCATTGTGGATGTGGAACTTGACAATTTGCCTGAGGTAGTGTTTATCAGGTTTCTTCATTGTAATTTTTTTCCTTGTCATACTGTATTGTTTGGAAGGAAATCATTACTTTCAACCCACTGAGATATCATTTTTTCTAGGCCTGCTCAGCTATCAGGGCAAGGACATGTATGGTGTATATTAGCTTGGGTATGTACACATATCATAAATATGTCATACATAATCACATGTATCTTTCTAAAGCTAAACATGACTAGTAATGTCCTTAACTGCAATCTATGTTCACATGGATCACTCTAGTTTTCTCCCCTTGCTTATTTTAAAATCTTACTCCATTCATTTACCTAAACACTATCCATTTACCTAACTGTTCAATTTCAGTATGCATGAATATGTGTGTTAGAATGATGAACCCACAATCCCTTGGGAAAAAAAAAATGCCAAATGGATTACACAATTATCTAGAGTCATATAGAGTGGTACTATTTTTCCCAAATCCCTTCAGTGAGTTTATTTCACACACACGTAAACATTCCACATTGTATCCTAGGATACACTGAACTCTTTTCAGTTTTTTTTTTTTTTTTTTAATTCAGTTCAGTTCAATTCAACTCAGGTGCTGTCATTGCCAACTCTTTGACACCCCATGGACTGCAACACACCAGGCTTCCCTGTCCATCACAAACTTCTGGAGCTTACTCAAACTTGTGTCTTTCAAGTCGGTGATGCCATCCAACCATCTCATCCTCTGCCATCCCCTTCTCCTCCTGACTTCAATGTTTCCTAGCATCAGGGTCTTTTTCAATGAGTCAGATCTCCGCATCAGGTGGCCAAACTATTGGAGCTTCAGTTTCAGCATCAGTCCTTCCAATGAATATTTAAGATTGATTTCCTTTATGATGGACCTGTTGGATCTCCTTCCTGTCCAAGGGATTCTCAAGAGTCTTCTCCAAACCACAATTCAAAAGCATAAATTCTTTGGTGCTCAGTTTTCTTTATACTCCAACTCTCACATCCATACATGACTACAGGAAAAACCATAGCTTTGACTAGGCAGAAGTTTATTGATAAAGTAATGTCTCTACTTTTTAATATGCTGTCTAGGTTGGTCATAACTTTTCTTCCAAGGAGCAAGCGTCTTTTAATTTCATGGCTAAACTCACCATCTGCAGCGATTTTGAAGCTCCCTGCACCAATAAATAAATAAATAAATAAATAAATAAATAAATAAAACCTGCCACTATTTCCACTGAGACCCCAGCTATTTGCCATGAAGTGATAGAACTGGATGCCAAAATCTTAGTTTTCTGAATGTTGAGCTTTAAGCCAACTTTTTCACTCTCTTATTTCACTTTCATCAAGAGGCTGTTTAGATCTTCTTCACTTTCTGCCATAAGGGTGGTTTCAACTGCATATCTGAGGTTATTGATATTTCTCCTGGCAATCTTTATTCCAGCTTGTTCTTTATCCATACCAGCATTTTGCATGATGTAAACTGCATATAAGTTAAATAAGCAGGGTGATGGTGTACAGCCTTGACATACTCCTTTCCTGATTTAGGAACCAGTCTGTTGCTCCATGTCCAGTTCTAAGTGTAGCTTTTTGACCTGCATACATATTTCTGTATGCAGAAAAGGTCAGTTTTCATTCCAATCCCAAAGAAAGGCAATGCCAAAGAATGCTCAAACTACTGCACAATTGCACTCATCTCACACTAGTAAAGTAATGCTCAAAATTCTCCAAGCCAGGCTTCAGCAATACATGAACCATGCACTTCCAAATATTCAAGCTGGTTTTAGAAAAGGCAGAGGAACCAGAGATCAAATTGCCAAAATTTGCTGAATCATTGAAAAAGCAAGAGAGTTCCAGAAACATCTATTTCTGCTTTTGTGACTATGCCAAAGCCTTTGACTGTGTGGATCACAATAAACTGTGGAAAATTCTGAAAGAGATGGGAATACCAGACCACCTGACCTGCCTCTTGAGAAACCCGAATGCAGGCCAGGAAGCAACAGTTAGAACTGGACATGGAACAACACACTGGTTCCAAATAGGAAAACAGGTACGTCAAGGCTGTATATTGTTACCCTGCTTATTTAACTTATATGCAGAGTACATCATGAGAAATGCTGGGCTGGAGGAAGCACAAGCTGGAATCAAGATTGCCGGGAAAAATATCAATAATCTCAGACATGCAGATGACACCACCTTTAAGTCAAAAAGTGAAGAAGAACTAAAGAGCCTCTTGGTGAAAGTGAAAGTGGAGAGTGAAAAAGTTGGCTTAAAGCTCATCATTCAGAAAACTAAGATCATGGCATATGGTCCCATCACTTCATGGCAAATAATGGGGAAACAATGGAAACAGTGGCTGACTTTATTTTTCAGGGATCCAAAATCACTGCAGGTGGTGATTGCAGCTATGAAATTAAAAGACACTTGCTCCTTGGAATAAAAGCTATGGCCAACCTAGACAGCATATTAAAAAACAGAGACATTACTTTTCTGACAAAGGTCCATCTAGTCAAGGCTATGTTTTTTCCAGTAGTCATATATGGATGTGAGATTTGGACTATAAAGAAAGCTGAGCCCCAAAGAATTGATGCTTTTCAACCGTGGTGTTGGGGAAGACTCTTGAGAGTCCCTTGGACTGCAAAGAGATCCAACCAGTCCATCCTAAAGGAGGTCAGTCCTAGGTGTTCATTGGAAGGATTGATGTTGAAGCTGAAACTCCAATACTTTGGCCACTTTGATGCAGAGAGCTGACTCATTTGAAATGACTCTGATGCCTGGAAAGATTAAGGGCAGGAGGAGAAGAGGATTACAGAGGATGATATGTTTGGATGGCATCACCGACACAATGGATATGGGTTTGGGTGGACTCTAGGAGTTGGTGACGGACAGGGAGGCCAGTTGTGCTGAGGTTCATGGGTTTGCAAAGAGTTGGACACGACTGAGTGACTGAACTGAACTGAACTGAATTTTTAATGTAATTTTAAAAGGGCATACTTAGGATGAATTTCTGATTACTTGGAAGAGATTAATACTCTTTTGAAATTCCTTAAACGTATTTCAAAATTGTAACATTTGTCTTCTATGCATCTCATTTTTGTAACTTATATCTTAATAATCACAAGGACAAGCAAGCATCACAGCCTATTATGCCCTATAATTTTTATTTTTTAAACATTTTCTTATAGTGATTCTGACCTGTATAGGTTTGCTCAGTACATGTAGACTGAACATATTCAATAGTGAAAGCCTTTTGATAAGGCCTATGCAAGGTACTTCAAATATAAAAGTATGTTGGTTGTTACTGAGCTTGCCAGTACTCTATTCTTCCTCTGCTTGTTCACACTTCTCAATGTTCTAGGTTAATGTTTGCTTCAGTTCCAACTCCATTGCTGACATCTTGCTTGACCTGATTTTCTGCCTGCTGGTCAAGTTTCATGACCTATGATTTACTTATCTCTCCTGTTAATACTTGTAGTGATTATTTAGAATTTTTGACTTTTTATATTGTATCATGGACTTCTATGAACTTCCCAGGTGGTGCTAGTAGTAAAGAACCTGCTTGTCAATGCAGGAGACGTAGCAGATGCAGGTTCGATCCCTGACTTGGGAAGATCCCCTGAAGAAGGAAATGGCAAGCCACTCCATTATTCTTGCCTAGGGAACCCCATGGGCTGTTGGCATGCTACAGTCCAGAGGTCACACAGAGTCAGACACAACTGAAGTACTTAGCATGCATGCATGTTCATGGACTTTTACCTAGGAACTACCCTACATACACATCCCAGGTATGATGTTTTCTGAATTTAAATTATTCACTTGTTTACCAGGAAAAATGAGTTACAGAATTTGTGCACTCAAAGAATGCAATTTTCTTTTCCTTTCAAAAGGAGTGTCATATCTAGTGGCCTACTAAAGATGTACATTTCATCAATGTTAGGATAATTTTACATGAAAAGGTAACAGTGTGACTTATGTTACTCATTTAATGACTTGCTCTCTATTTGTTTCTAAACTCTTAGTTCAGGAGCAGAAGATTATGATTCCATTTGCCATGCCTTTGGATATTCTTATCTGCAACTATGACTGATCAGTATTAATATATCTGTTTTATAGCATATGAATAGTGAATAAATTTAGTGCACAAGTGAACAGCTAACTATTCACAGTTAACAGTTAACTATGAATGTTCAGTTGAGTTCAGCTCAGTCGCTAGTCGTGTCTGATTCTTTGCGACCCCATAAATCACAGCAGGCCAGGCCTCCGTGTCTATCACAAACTCCCGGAGTTTACTCAAACTCATGCCCATCGAGTCGGTGATGACATCCAGCCATCTCATCTTCTGCTGTCCCCTTCTCCTCTTGACCCCAATCCCTCCCAGCATCAGGGTCTTTTCCAATGAGTCAATTCTTCGCATGAGGTGGCCAAAGTATTGGAGTTTCAGCTTTAGCATCACTCCTTCCAGTGAACACCCAGGACAGATCTCCTTTAGGATCGACTGGTTGGATATCCCTGCAGTCCAAGGGACTCTCAAGAGTCTTCTCCAACACCACAGTTCAAAAGCATCAATTTTTCGGAGCTCAGCTTTCTTCACTGTCCAACTCTCACATCCATACATGACCACTGGAGAAACCATAGCCTTGACCAGATGGACTTTTGCTGGCAAAGTAATGTCTCTGCTTTTTAATATGCTGTTTAGATTGGTCATAACTTTCCTTCCAAGGAGTAAGTGTCTTTTAATTTCATGGCTGCAGTCACCATCCGCAGTGATAATGTTAGAGCACAATAAATATATTACATGGAAGAAAATGGTGTTGCCTATATTCAAGTGAGTGTTTTGGAGTATATTGGTGATTTTATTTTGTTTTTTTTCCCTTATTTGTGGAAGTGACTTTGGAATTTTAGTAAATGTTGGAAAACAAGGCTGAAAATATAGATGCAAGATAGTTAACTTATTTACCATAAGAAATAATGTAACATATCTTGAAAGCACCCAGGACAGGTGAAAGAAGTGGTGCCATATGAACTCACAAGCCAGTTTGGGGCACAGTTTATGGGGAGTAGGAGAAGGGGACAGTACAGTGAAAGCTTTAGTTGTTGCATGGAGACTTATCTGCCTAGACTGTTTATTTATCCAGATTGATAAGAATGTACTGAAACTAGGTCTAATTAAAGAATGTTCATAAATTAATGCTAACTTGCATCTTGGATTGAACTCACAAAATATAGTTTTTAAATTGTTATACTTGGACATCTTAAAGAGACTTTTCCACATTGATGCCTTAGGAGGTGAGCTAGTCATTTACACTTGCTTTATCTTCAGGACTATTCTTAAAAATTATACCCTGAGGTAGAATTTGAAACAAAGCATAATCCTAGGGAAAATATTGGGCACAGAGAAACAGATATCATGTTAAAAATAATCCTTATATATTGCACTTTTATTTAATATGGTTGAAATTAATTTATTTTGAATCTTAATCTGACTGTTTCATATTCATAATATTTGTCTTTTTGAGGACATTTCATAGTCTGCTATATTACATATTTATAACATTTTCTGTTTATATGAATCAAAATTATCACCATTCCTCTTCTCACTTATTTTACAAATGAAACTGCATGACTGATCTGTAGCATTTTTTGAGAAGAAAAATGACTTGACATACAGCAGGCATATGCTCACCTGACAAGTCATCACTCTAAAGTCTCCATTAGCTCAATCAGAAAATGGAAGAAAAAAAAAATTAGGAGAGCTTGGAGTCTATTACTCCCCTGGCTGTAGTTTGACAGATTTACAGGAAAAAAAATCTCAATTTTTCTCAGAGTCCTATAATAGTGAAATTTTTTCAATCACTCCCTCATGGTTAAAGTTATTCTCTCAGCTTGAAAAGCAAAGATAAGACAGAGAAAAGTTGGATGAAGTGGAGAGAAAGAAGGAAGGCAGAGGAAGAGGTGAAGGAAAGGAGGGGAAGACTGTGTTCACCTGAACTCAGTAATAAAAGGTGACATTTCCAGAAGGGTCAAGGTTGGAGCTGTAGTTTCCAAAGTCAATCAACAATTACTCAGCCGTTAAAAAGAATTCATTTGAATCAGCTCTAATGAGATGGATGAAACTGGAGCCCATCATACAGAGTGAAGTAAGCCAGAAAGATAAAGACCAATACAGTATACCCAATGCATATATATGGAATTTAGAAAGATGGTAATGATAACCCAATATGCAAAACAGAGAAAGAGACATAGATGTACAGAACAGACTCCAGGACTCTGTGGGAAAAGGTGAGGGTGGGATGTTCTAAGAGAATAGCATTGAAACAAGTATACTATCAAGGGTGAAACAGATCATTAGCCCAGGTTGGATGCATGAGACAAGTGCTCAGGGCTGGTGCACTGGGAAGACCCAGAGGGATGGGATGGGGAGGGGGCCAGGAGCAGGGATCAGGATGGGGAACATATGTAAATCCATGGCTGATTCATGTCAATGTATGGCAAAAACCACTACAATATTGTAAAGTAATTAGCCTCCAACTAATAAAAATAAAAGAAAAAAAAATCTATAGATCATTTTTGGGATTATTAATGATTGGCAAAATAATATAAATATGGTGGCTCAGGGATAAAGGGAAGCAATTTAATAACTATATTGAGGTCATGAATAATGAAATAACATCAAGTGGAGATTTTTGGTAGAGTTTTTCAGTGGAATCATTTATTTGTGTTGATATACACTAATTGAGAAGGTAAAATGTGGGGGAAACAGAATTGGTTACCAGGTTGAAAAAACTAATAATGTGGCATCAGAGTTCATTTTGCTTTACTCTCTCTATAACCTATGAAAGGTTTTATCCTACTTCTCTAGGCAAGAAAACAATTTATCAAAAATATTAGATTGTTGGTTTGTATACTAGGTAATCACCATTAGCCCCTCAGTCAGGCCTCTGACTTTTCAATTTTTTGTTCTTTACCTTTAAATATTATTTCTTTACTTAGCTATTTTTATTGAAATATAGCTGATTTACAATATTATATTATTTTCAAGTGGACAACATAGTGATTCAGTATTTTTGTAGAGTATCTTCATTAAAAGTCATTACAAGATAATTGCAGCAATTCCCTGTTCAATATAATATATCTTTGTGGTTTATCTATTTTGTGCATAGTAGTTTGTACTTTCATATTCCATTAACTTGACCCTCCCTTCTTCCCTCTCCCCTCTGGTAACTATTAACTTCTTTTCTATATCTGTGAAGCTGTTTCTGTCCTATTATATAATTTCTTTGTGTGTGTTTTTTTTTTTTTTTTTAAGGTTCCATGTATAAGTGATACTATACAGCATTTTTCTTTCTCTGTCTAACTTATTTCACTAAGCATAATATTCTCTAGATTCATCCACATTCCTGTAAATAGCAGATTTCCATTTTTTATAGCTAGTTAATAATCTATTGTATATATCTATATATAATTTATATATTTTTCTTTATTAATCCACCTGATGATGGATACTTAGATCACTTCCATATCTTGGCTATTGTAAATAGTGATGCTATAAACATTAGAGTACGTGTACATTTTTGAGTTAGTATGTTCATTTTTCTGGTTATATACCCAGGAGTAGAAGTGCTGGATCATATGGCAGTTATATTCTTAGTTTGTTTAGGAACCATCCTATGTTTTCCATACTGACGGCACCAATTCACATTCCCACAAAATGTACAAGGGTTGCCTTTTCTACCTAATATTGTCGACGTTTGTTATTTGTAGATATTTTCTCAATGGCAGCCATTCTGACCGATGTGAAGAGATATCACATTGGGGATTTGGTTTGCATTTCTCTAATAATTAAGAATGCTGATAATATTTTCCTGTGCCTGCTTACCATCTATATGTCTTATTTGAAAAAAAACTCTCTATTCAGGTTATTTGCTCATTTTTGTTATTATTTTTTTTCCTCTGATATTGTGTTGTATGAACTTTTCACATGTTTTGGTTATTAATCTCTAGTCAGTTATAGGGCTTCCCTGATAGCTCAGTTGGTAAAGAATCTACCTGTAATGCAGGAGACAATGGGTTGATTCCTGGGATGGTAGGATCCCCTGGAGAAGGGATAGGCTACCCACTCCAGTATTCTTGGGCTTCCCTTGTGGCTCAGTTGGTAACGAATCTGCCCGCAATAAGGGAGACCTGAGTTCCATCCCTTGGTTGGGAAGATCCCCTGGAGAAGGGAAAGGCTACCCACTCCAATATTCTGGCCTGGAGAATTCCATGGACTGTACAGTCCATTGGGTCCCAAAGAGTTGGACATGACTGGGTGATTTTCACTTTTCAGTTGAGTATATCACTTGCAAATATTTTCTCCCACTCTATAGGTTGCCTTTTCATTTTGTGGATGGCTTGCTTTGCTGTTCAAAGTTTATTTAGGTTTAATTAGGCTTAACCTTATTTGTTTTATTAGGTCCCATTGTTTATTTTTTACTTTTATTTCATTTAACTTAGGAGACAGATCCAAAAAAAAATACTGCTACAATTTATGTCAAAACATGTTTTGAGTGTTTTCTCTTCTAGGAATTTAATGGTTTGAAATTTTACCCTTAGGTATTTAATTTATTTTGTTTGTTTTTTGATATGGGGAAATGCTCTAATTACATTGTTTTACATGCAGCTGTCCAGTTTTCCCCACTTATTGAAGAGACTTTCTTTTCTCCTTGCATGTTCTTGCTTCATTTCTTGTACATTAATTAACCAAATCCTCCAACTTTGCTCTTCATAAAACTTGATTTGGCTATTTGGGGTCTTTTGTGGTTACGTACAAATTTTAGAACATTTTTTCTCCTCTATTTCTGTATAAAAATAATTGAAATTTTGATAAGTGTTGAGTTAAATCTACTGATGGGTTTGGTTTATGAACATTTTAATTTTGATCCATGAACACAGGGTATCTTTCCATTTGTTTGTGTTTTCTTCAATTTCTTCCAATTCTTTCAATTTCTCTTGTGAGGGTGAAAGAGAAGAGTGAAAAAGCTGGCTTAATTAAACATTAAGAAACTAAGATCATAGCATTCGGTTCCATCATTTCATGGCAAATAAAGAGGGAAAAGCTGGAAACAGTGACAGATTTTATTTTCGGGGGATCCAAATTTACTGCAGATGGTGACTGTAGCCTTGATAGTATAAAATGCTTGCTCCTTGAAAGGAAATCTATGACAAAGCTAAACAGCATATCAAAAAGCAAGGACATCACTTTATTGACAAAGGTCCATATAGTCAAAATTGTGGTTTTCCAAGTACTTATGTATGAGTGTGAGTGTTGGACCATAAAGAAGGCTGAGTACTGAAGAATTGATGTTTTCAAATTGTGGTGCTACAGAAGACTCTTAAAGGATCCTTGGACTGCAAGGAGATAAAATTAGACAATCCTAAAGGAAATCAACCCTGAATATTTATTGGAAGGACTGATGTTGAAGCTGAAACTCCAATTCTTTGACCACCTGATGTGAAAGGTTGACTCATTGGAAAAGACCCTGATGCTGGGAAAGATTAAGGGCAAGAGGAGAAGAGATCAACAGAAAATAAGATGGTTGGATGGCATCCCTGACTCAATGGACATGAATTTGAGCAAACTCTGTGAGATAGTGAAGGACAGGGGAGCCTGGTATGCTGCAGCCAACGGGGTCTCAAAGAGTCTAACATGAATTAGTGATTGAACCAGAACAAAACATCTTGAAACACTTAATGCTGTTTGATGAAAATTTGAAAACTCAGAATGAAGTGTAACTTAAGAGGAATGAAATCTGCAATTAATTTCACTTTTAATAGGGAAAAATGTCTGTTGATGGTGATATTAATAGATCAATATATACTGTAATACAATTGCTGTGAGCATTACCATTCTAGATGTTTTTTTTTTTTTTTTAATTTTATTTTATTAGTTGGAGGCCAATTACTTCACAACATTTCAGTGGGTTTTGTCATACATTGACACGAATCAGCCATTGAGTTACACGTATTCCCCATCCCGAACCATTCTAGATGTTAAAATAACATCTTCTTCATATATAGTACCCTTAGAGGAGGAAACTGATTCAAAACTTAAGCAGAAGTAATAAATTCTACACATGAAGTCAATTTAGGAAAATTTTAGTAAGTTGGTGATATGAAGATATTAAATCTGTACTTAAAATTACCAAATTCCATATAATAATAAAAAGAGAAGAATTGAAAACACTGACACAGACAGGAATATAATGTAACTAAATATATCAAATATTAGTAGAGAGAAACAAAATTAAACTCACATTGGAAAAGTACAAGTTAGTGTATTCAGTGAAATAAAATTTTAAATAAGCATAAAATTAAGGTAAAATGCTAGACAGGACAATATCCAAAAAAATCTAAGTGAGATATGGTTAGAAAAATGAGATCGTTTCTCATTTGTGAGAAAAAGTGAATCACCTGATTTTAAATCCAAATAGAGACCAATATCTGTATTAAATCTTTATTTATTTTAATTTCTAAGATTCATTGAAAAATGTCTTAAGCACAAGTATTTGTTTATTATTGTTCACCAAATCAACATAAACCAAAAAATATTGATTAACTCCCCCCTCAAAGTAGCAAGTAATAGTATTTAGAACATAAAATGAGAGGGCCTGAAAGTTTTTATAGGAGGTAGCATAGTAAATTAGACAGGAAATCTGAAAAATTTGTTCCAAAATCATATGACAAACACTTGATCAAAACCAAGATTTGTCAGTGCTTTGTTCTGTTTTTTTTTCAAAATCTTGATATCAAATTATTTTTTTTCTGAATTAGAATTAAATAAGTGATGGTATAGAAAAAGAGAGAATTAATTAAGATATGAACCACACCCATAAAAGTTAATATTACACTATAAGATAAACATATGTAAAATTTCAACACATTTGTTTGCTGTTAATCTCAGGTAAATAAATATACCCCTTGTGAGGAGTGACTTCATTTGAATAGATTATGTTGCAATCTCACAAAGAAAAGAAATTTGTTTGCCACTCATCACATACTGTTTTCAGCATATGATGGAAATTTGGAATGAGAGCAAAATCCAACACTTAATTAAAAGCACAAAACACATCTACACTTTATTATATGAGCACACTCCAACAGTGAACTAGTATTATTAGACTTGTTTTTTGGCAACAGACAGTTGATTTTAATTTTATTTTAATGTGACAAAGCTAGATATATTTTGAGTGAGATATAAAAAATGAAATCACTAATTTTTTATGACCCTTAAAGATTTGAAAGCAGTCTGTAAGAGTGAGAGGGTGTTTGCCCTGTACATCTGGATGAGGTCCAGTTTGGGTAATTGCATTCCACCTGCCAAGTTTCTCCCTGTAGTTTCCAGACTGCAGAGCTGTTAGGCAGCTGCTACATGCTATTCCAGTGATGGTTGCAATTTTGCGATGAACAAAATGACCCTCTTTTCTTTATTTGCTCAAAGATTTAATAGAAATCAATACTATCATTAATTGCCTTGGAAAAAAAATGCATGTCAGACAATCTTTTTATACAGAACCTACAATCTCTAAGCCATTTAACACTGAAGTTAAAAATAATATTTAATGTTTTTACTGAATGATTTCTATTACATAGTATAAGTATCTAAGCTGGAATCAAGATTGCCAAGAGAAATATCAACAACCTCAGAAATGCAGATGGCAACACCCTTATGGCACAAATTGAAGATGAACTAAAAAGCCTCTGATGAGGGTGAAAGAGGAAAATGAAAAAAGCTAAATTAAAACTCATTTGAAAAAACCAAAATCATGGCATCCAGTTCCATCACTTCACAGCAAAGAGAAGGGGGAAAGGGAAATCAGGGACAGATTTTCTTTTCTTGGGCTCTAAAATGACTAGCATGCTGCAGTCCATGAGGTCACAAAGAGTCAAACTCGACTAAGTGACTGAACTGAACTAAACTGAAAATCACTGTAGACAGTGACAGCAGTGATGAAATTAAATGAAATTAAAAGATCCTTGTTCCTTAGAAGAAAAGCTATGACAAACCTAGACAGTGTATTAAAACGCAGGGACATTACTTTGCTGACAAAGGTCAGTATAGTCCAGGCTATGGTTTTTCCAGTAGTCATGTATGGATGTGATCATAACGAAGGCTGAACTCACATAATGAAGGCTGAACAACCAAAGAATTGATGCTTTTGTGTTATGGTGTTGGAGAAGACTCTTGAGAGTCCTTTGGGCTGCAAGGTCATCAAACCACTCAACCCTAAAGAAATCAACCCTGAATATTCATTGGAAATACTGATGCTGAAGCTCCAATAATCTGGCCCCCTGATGCAAAGAGCTGACTCATTGGAAAAGACCCTGATGCTGGGAAAAGTGAGAGCAGCAGAGGATGAGATGGTTAGATAGCATGCACTGACTCAGTGGACATAAATTTCAGCAAACTTTGGGAGATAGTGAAGGACAGGGAAGCCTGGTGTGCTCTAGTCCATGTGGTCACAAAGAGTCAGACACGACTTAGTGACTGAACAACAACAACAAGTAGGGGAAAAAAATTTTTTTTTAAATTATTTTAGAAACATAGGTGAAGTTATGATGAAGATGACGACCAGATCCACATTATGATGGGGAAAGATATCCATGCTCAAGTCATAAAGAATTAATGTTTTAAGTCTTACCTAATATTTAGGTTTTCATTTCCATCACTTTGGAAGAATTAATTACAGCATTTAAAACCACCTCAGGGTTTTCTTGATGACTCAAATGGTAAAGAATCCACCTGCAATGCGGGAGACCTGAGTTTGATCTATGGGTTGGGAAGTTCAGGCATGGCAACCCACTCCAGTATTCTAGCCTGAAGTATCTCCGTGGACACAGGAGCCTGGCAGGCTACTGTCCATGTGATTGCAGAGAGTTGGACTCAACTGATCAACTAAGCACAGCACAGCAACTTACATAGTAACTTGTATTTTCCCAATGTGAATACCATTTATTATTTTCTCGCATATTTATCTTTAGATTCACATCATACTCTTGTCTTTGTTAATGTTCTCAATTCGTTTCCAGTTAGACTTTCCATTTCCCAATTGTTATTCTTCTCCCTCTTTTCCTATCAATCATGAAAATTACTCAGATAAGACATTTGAAAATTGAGGATTCCTCAACTTTACTTTTGAGACTACATGGATTACAGAAAGTTATTTTTCAGAAAATAAGACTCAAGTACTTTCTGGAAAATACATGTGTGAGCAGGTGCACACACACACACACACACACACACACACACACACCCATCAGTCGGCTCTTATTCAATTTTATATTTTAATTTGAACTTTTTCTCCTGAGGGAAAAACTTTGATTCACCCACACGTAGTTAAATTCAGGTTCTTTTGCTACTTTCTATTATTGAAATCCTTTTCTTTTGCTTACATCAAGGCTGTTCACTTAACATTTAATTATGTTTTTGTTTTTATAATTTTACAGTTACTTTCTGTGTTCTCCACTAGGGTGTAGTTTCATGAAAGCAGGGCATTTTGTGTAAGCACTTTATAAATATTTCTGGAGTTAGTCAGGAACACTTTAGGAAACATTAATTCTATGCTACTTGCATTTAGAACTTTATTATTTTTTTTTTGTATGTATAGTTAATGTTGAGCATTTAATACTTATTAATCATGATACTAATTTGCTTCACATACATCATTTAGCTTTCATAACAATTAAATGAATGATGCATTCATAGTGTCATTTTACAAGCTAAGAAAAAAGATGTAGATATGATATACACTTCCCACTGGAAAGTAACACAAGTGAATTTAAATAGAGTTGTCTGACTCTAAAATCTATATTCTTAGTATTTTGCTAACCACTATGTTTTAATCTAAATCTCTCTAATGAGAGCTTTTATATAATAAGCTTCATATTTTGTGGAATTTGGTGATAATTATATCCAATTTAGAACATTATAGTTTAGGTTATGGATTGAAAATCTATGAACAATTTTTTTTTCCTGTCAAATTCTATTACAATCAATGTGCATCTTACAAAATGTCAAAAGCTGAAGAACTAGAACCAATTTTTTAGCTTTAGGTAGAAACAAGCAGATTTTTCAGTGCAGTATTTTAAAAGTGTATACTGATAGAGAGACCAAAAGTTTCTCTTAAATCAACCCAATATAATCCAAAAGAGAAAGTAACAATCTCATTCATCATAATAACTATTGCTTTCTCAGTACATACTAGATCCAGGGTTTCATCTAGGTTAGTTTTCTATAATAATTTCAAAAGCATGTGTGTATGTAATGATTATTTCATTCTAGGCTGATATTAGATCTTTAGTAAGTATGTTAGTCACTAGGAATACTCACATGGTTCAATGGTTCTGAGATTCAGACTGTTCACCAGGTAAATTAAAATCAGAATCTAAGGTTGCAAATCAGACATCATCAGATGATTCCAATGTATAGCAAAAGTGGAGAACTGCTGTTCTAGTGAAGTGACAATAGCCAGAGCTTATCAATTAAATGCTAGAGTCAGAATGATAGAGGGAGGACTGAGATTTAAGATTTTTCTATTATAAATGTGCTTCCCTGGTAGCTCAAACACTAAAGAATCTGCCTGCAATGCAGGGGACCTGGCTTCCATCCCTGGGTTGGGAAGATCCATTGGAGAAGGCAGTGGCAACCCACACCAGTGTTCCTGCCTGGAGAATTCCATGGACAGAGGAGTCTGGTGGGCTACAGTCCTTGGGGTCACAAAGAGTTGCACACGATAGCGATGAACACTTTCCCTTTCACATTATAAATTTAACTGCATCTTTGATATCTTAATTGTTTCTTCTTTACTCACCTTAGTTGAATCTTGCCTTTAGTGTGAAGCAACGGGCTCTTCTGAAACCCCAATTTAGGTGCAATCCATTGACACCCCTACACTTAATGTCTCTCAGAAGCAAGGAAATAGTCAACTTTTCTTATTTTTCCATCCCATTTATAATCTGTTGTCCTAAACCTGCATACATTTTTTGTGTTATTGTTGCTTATTTGTTTTATTCTCTCATATCATTTACTGTGCACTTTCTACCTCATTTATATCCTTGGCTCATGCACCATGGCTGGAGACTTTGTTCCTCCAAGGATGCTTCATTCAGCAGAAGCTCATAGTCCTTGACTTGCTCAGATTATAGGATCTTCAACTTCTTTCCATTTAAATCTATCAAATGCACATTTAATCTACATTTTGTTATCATACAGAAGTGCTCTTCCACATGTACTAGAATTTTAAAATGGTATTATTTATCCATAAACTTACATTCTTTCAGACTATTAATTTCTTATCCCCACCAAAAATGTCCTTCAAACTTACTGAAGGCAGTATTTATTCACTAATTTATCACTGTGTACTAGCTTCCAACAGCATTTAATAATTTTCTAACTTACTGTAAAACCTATAATCCATCCCTTGGACTATCTTGGTACCATCCTTAGGTTTTAAACACTTCAATTTTACACTTGATCATTTCTTCCATTTTCTGCTTCAGAAAAATTCCTTTCAGAAAATTGGCAAGGGTAATTCTTCTCAATATTTAAGAAAAAGAAAAATATCAAGTAATCAAAGACAAAACCTTTTTGGTTGGTGTGGTTAATGGAAAGTCTAGGAATATTTATATTATAAATTTGCTCTCAAAAACACAAACCTCACCACATCATCAGAACACAATCTGCCATTGCCTTTAGAGCCATATCATACTTTTCTGTGTGTCCATGCTGAAACATTAATTGATACACCATAGCTAAAACAGATAAATAGATGGACAGAGACATACAGACATATCATTTTGAATGAAGAGAGGTGAGAGGATGTATGATTGGAATATAAACTTACTAGGTCACATTCATTTTTTCCCTCTAGGAAAGAAGTTGTCCTTTTAGGAAACCAACCGAATTTTTCAACAGGTAACTGCAAGAGAAAGACAAGAGGTATTTGCAGATTTAAAGACAAGATATATTTAAAATATTTGAATCATGACTCAACTAAACTTTCAAAAACACAGCATCCATGTGACAACAAGAAATTATGAGTACTGCCTAGTATTACATGATATAGTTATTTTGTGCATGTTAATGATATTATGGCTATAATTTTAAGAAAGAAAGATTTTTAGATATGCATATGGAAATACTTATGTATGAAATGGTGTGAAGCATTGGATTTTCTTCAAAATAATTTGAGCCAGGAAGGAAAGATAGGGATAAAAAGGAGAAATAATGGCTGAATTTGATGATTATGAAATCTTTGTTATGCATAGATGAAAGTTCATTAACCTAATCTTTCTCTGTATGTATGTGATTGAAATTTTCATAACAAAATGTTAAAATACAATTTTCTAAGGTAAATTTTATGTAGTCTTTCACACAAATTATTTTGATGCATTCAAATTATTGACAGCATTAATACTATAATCTTTATTAACTCAAGTAATATTTGACACATCAATTCTTGTCATCAAATATTCAAATCCTAAAAAGATGATATAATAAAATACTCCTCATACTGAGTCTTCTTTTTCTTGTCTCTGACAAGAGAGTTGTCTGACTTTAGAGTTGGGTTTCAGCCCAAAGACACTGGGATAGCCCTGTTTCATGCCAGTCAGGAGCCAGTGGTAAGTCTGACTGTAGAAAGTGCAGGAATAGGACACTGAATGACTAGTCACTGTGACGAGAACAACTTTGTGAAATGGAGAAGAAAAAAACTTTGTTGTGTAAAATTCTGCTTGAAATACCCCTGCGCTTGCACACCAAGGTTTATGATAACATTATGGAAAGTGAAAACTTGAAAATAAATGAACTTCAATGTGATTCTGGAAGGCATGGCTGTGTAGTGCCAGACCATGTATATAGCACATAAAATGAATTGAGATAAATAAGAATCAGCAAATAAAATTAGTTGCTGAATACAATTTGTCTTCCTATCTCTCTATATATCTTTAATAGTGTACTCTCTCACTCATTCTCTCTCTTTCTCTCACAGTAGGTTCTAGGTTAACTGATGTAAAAATCTAATGGCAATTCTCAGCAACAGATTTTATTGGGTGAGCAGAAAAGAGGGCCAGAAAAGAGGGCAGATGAGGAATAATTATAATGTATCTTTATAGCATATTTTTGCTATTCTTGCTAAGAAAGATTTAGTGAATGCTGAAGTACTATCAGAAAGAGAATTCATGAAAACACTATGAAATAAGTGCTGATTTAGTTCTAAGACTACATTTAGAGAACTTCCTTAAGGTTTTCCTCAGTAGCTCAGACTTTTCACATGGCAACTTAGATGTTTAAGGAACAAGACAAAATCTGTCCATGTTCTTAAAGATTGAACCTGGAACTGCTGTTGGGTAACGCTCACTGCATTTTATTGATTGAAGCAGTCAGAGGCCACTCCCAGATTCAAACAGAGGGATATTTTAACTTCTTGATTAGAGAGACATAAAAAAAAAAAAAAAAAAAAAAAAAGAGCTCATTATTTACTTAGTCCATCACAGAAAGAAAAAGAAAGGAAAATTTTCTTTAAAAATTGACTTGCAAGGCAGAATTTTGAAAACAGGAAATTCAGGGTTATTACCTTGAGATTCTGTGATGTAGAGACCTTAAAAATTGAGACACTCATTGCTGCTGTAGGGAATTCTGCCTATGTTGGCACACAGCTGAATTCCTGTTCAAAAATTGCTCCCAAAGAAATTTTAATTTGTTCGAAAGTCAACCCCTCCGTGGGGCAAATCACATCCTTTGACTGGCTGACGTGGGGTACAAAGACCTGGGATTCTTCTGTTCAATTTGGAATGATGCTTCAGAGTTCCGTGTGAAACTTCTTAGCAACTCAAGTTCTCCCTCTGTGCACATCTGTTTTCTTCTTTTTTCATTGTAGTACTGCACAAAAATATCTTCTTACGCAAAACTGAGTTATGACACTTGCTATGCAAAAATTTGTAAATTATAAAATGTAAGTTTTATTATTTGTTTTTTGACACAAAACATTCTGTATACTTATACTTTTGATTTACTAATCAAATCAGTCATAAGAGCTTTATTTGAAATATGATGCGTGTATTTTAATTATTTTAAAAATATTTTCATAACAAGCATTTAATAACCAAAAGTCCTAACTTTGGACTGAATGGCAGTTCACTGTTTTTAGAGTTTTTTTTTTTTTTTTAATAAGTTCTACAATCACACGTTTCCTCCTCTGAAGTTCAAACACATTACAATGTCATTATCTATAAACCTCTACTAATTCACTGTCTATTTTAGAGGAATTGGGGCTTATCTGAAAACAAAATCCCTACAGTCAAGCAACTTAAAAGTACCAAAGAGAATAAGGCAATCAGAACTGCAGGGGGGCTGCAAATCACATTGATTTTAAGATTAAAGATATGAGATAGAATGAGTCAAAGTAAAGCAAATTTCATGCCAAGATCAACCAAAACAAAGTTATTTTGTTCAGTTCACAAAACTATAGCTTTTATAATTCTTTTCCTTCTCTTTTTTCACCTGCTTTATCTGTTGCTAGGCCTTAAAAAGTGCTGACAGGCTGTGAGGTCACACATATTGACACTAAGTATTTTGTGCCCAGGGCAAAATGATTAGAATCATTATATTTGAATTTTTCAATACAAATCCTTCTACCCAGTGACTCTCTATTTATGTAACTGACCTCATTTTCCAGAGAAGTCAAGTAGAACCTTTTATTCTCCTCTGAATCTGCCCCATTCTTTCACCATTAGTGTTTTTATTTCCTTTGAGTGTGCATGCTAATTCACTTCATTCATGTCCCACTCTTTGCAACCCTACGGACTGTAGCCTGCCGGGCTCCTCTGTCCATGGGATTGTCCAGGCAAGAACACTAAAGTGGGTTGTCATTTCCCTCTCCAGGGGATCTTCCAGAGACAAAGTTCAAAGCGGAGTCTCTTATGTCTCCTGCATTGGCAGGCAGGCTCTTTACCACTAGCGCCATCCGAGAAGCTTTACTTCCTTCATTTTTCACCTTTGATACAGACTTTTCTCAATGTTAAGGCCCGTTATTGCTATTGACACACTCTCTTTTCATCTACTTTTTATCTCTTTTTTTTTAGACTTTACACATCCTTAATATATTAAAAACTTAAAACTAATAAGCTTACATTTGTATTTTCAGTCTTACCTCTCTTCTGAAACCCAGTTCCTCTTTGTAAGATGTGTCTAGAGAATTTCCACTAAATGTTACACCATTTTTCACCGATCAACATGCTCAAACTTGTCTTCAGTTTTCTACCATGAACTATAAATTAATTACTCCTTATTAATATAACAATTTTAATAACATCATCTTTCTTATACTTGCTTATATTTTAAATCTAGCATTTTCTTTGGTAAATTCCCTTCTCTCAACATATAGCTGAAATCAGATTTCATTATCAAGATTGCCTGGTCCTTGTTTAGTTTGCTATTTACTGTAATCTAGGTTCTTATAAACTCATGCCTGGAGTATTAAATTTTATTGATTCAACACTATTAGTTGAGCTCCAATAATAGTCCAGGCTCTATATTCAGAACTGGGAAAACAGTTCTTTCAAACACAGATAGAGGCCTGAAGTCAAGTACCTTACCTTCTCCAAGAAGAGAAGCAGTTATGGTAATTCGGCACATGCTGGCAACTGGGCATGTAAAGAAGTGAGAAATTTTCTAATTTATTCTTACTTTCATATTCTTTAATGCTCCCAGCATATCCATAAATATGCAATCTGCTTTCTAACTAGAATATAATAGGTGTCAATAAGTAATGAAGAAGATAAAAGGTAAAGAATGACAATTGGATAACATTAACTACATAACAATGGCAGCCTATGAGTAAGTACTTTAGATTATACTAGGCATATTTTTTGAAGAGTAGCTCAGATAATAGTTTATAAATATAAATAATTACTAAAGAAACACTTTTCTTAAAATTAAAATGCTTTCTTTTCATTTATCCAAAATCATTGCAACTAATCAGATACCATATTATAAAATATACCTTTGTTTTGGAATAATTTTATGGATATTTGATTTTTTAAGAATTAGCCATACATCAACATGAATCACCAACAGGTGCAAATCCTGAGCCCCTCTCGCACTTCCTTCACCCCCATCCCTCTGGGTTGTCCCAGAGCACCTGCTCTGAGTGCCCTGCTTCATGCATTGGACTTGAACTGGTCATTTATTTTACATATGGTTCAGTTCAGTTCAGTTCAGTCACTCAGTCGTGTCCGACTCTTTGCAAACCAATGAATCGCAGCACACCAGGCCTCCCTGTCCATCACAAACTCCCGGAGTTTACTCAAACTCATGCCCATCGAGTCAGTGATGCCATCCAGCCATCTCATCCTCTGTCATCCCCTTCTCCTGCCCCCAATCCCTCCCAGCATCAGGGTCTTTTCCAATGAGTCAACTCTTCGCATCAGGTGGCCAAAGTATTGGAGTTTCAGCTTCAGCATCAGTCCTTCCAATGAACACCCAGGACTGATCTCCTTTAGGATGGACTGGTTGGATCTCCTTGCAGTCCAAGGGACTCTCAAGAGTCTTCTCCAACACCACAGTTCAAAAGCATCAATTTTTCAGTGCTTAGCTTTTTCACAGTCCAACTCTCACATCCATACATGACCAATGGAAAAAACATAGGTATATATGTTTCAATGCTATTTTCTCAAATCATCCTACCCTTGCCTTCTCCCACATACTTCAAAAGTCTGTTCTTTATATCTGTGTCTCTTTTGCTGCCTTGCATATAGGATCCTAGTTACCTTCTTTCTAAATTCTATGTATATGTTTTAACATACTGACTGTTTCTCTTTCTGACTTACTTCACTCTGTATAATAGGCTCCAGCTTCATCGAGGGAGGTACAATTTTCATTTGATCTCACTTAAAGTTCTTTGAGGGAGCCATTTTGATTCATATTTCTATGTCTTAAGTGCTAGTTCACTATTTTGTACTTAATATCATTTTATATATAGATATGCACATATATATGTTATTTTCTTTCTCAGACATTTTAGTTATAGCATATCATTCTTCCATTCTGAAATCCCAACTCCTTTAAACTCTTCTAAATGGGTTACTTCTAAAATGGAATCATAGCAGATGTACTGTTGTTCACTATTTCTACAAAATTTTATCAAAACTCTTCAGAAGTAGGGTTAAATTTTTTAAAGGAAGAACTGCAAATTTTGAACTTTTATAGGGAGATGTCACTGTAAGTCATTTTTTTGGGTACCATAATTTAGATATAGCAAAGGATTTTCAGCTTGATAGATGGATCTCAAGTTGTCTCATTCATCTTGCCCAGTGTTAATGGTGAACATTGTTCTGCATATCACACCTGCTGTTAAAAAGCTTTTGTTAAAATGCATGCTGCTGCTTCCACAGTGTTCCCAGGATTCCCAGGACAGCCTGCCTGCCTTGGATTCTGGCACCAGCAAACTATTGTTTAGTTAATTAAGATAATTGTTTTCCCAAAGACTGCTTTGCCAAGAAAAAGTGAAATCACTAGGGAAGCTTCCTTTTTTTTTTTTTTTTTCCTTTGGATTTATCTCTATACTGCTGTAAGATATTAATTACAGTTCAAATAATTTGAAATTTCTGACTATGTCTTACTGCAGAGAAAATTCCTACAGTGAAGAACTGGCCAATTATTCCTATATTTCACATCAAACTTTTTTTATATTTTAGACTTGGAGGGACACTAGCTTCTTTTCTAAAGAATATTATCTGTGGCAAGAAGACATGTTTATGAATAATCCATATGAATATGCTTGCATACAAATTTGGGAATAATATGGCCTGAAAATTACATCTCAAAAGAAATCAAGGGTAATGTTTACACCATATATATATATATATATGGTATATATGGCTAAGATATATATATATATATCTCACATATATGAACTTTTATAATCTCATATCAGTATTTTGAATTGATGATTTAATTTTCTTCCCCCAAATTCTCAGCTGGCTCCTATAAATTCTTATTCATCATTTAATTATTCAATAACTTCTAAACTGTGTGGTTAAAACATCATTTTCAAATGTATTCTCCCCAATTAGTTCCTTTTACAATATTCACATTCCAGCCAAACCATTTTTTATTCCCATATGTGGAATATATTATACCGACTTCGTACCACTACAAGTTCTCTTCCCAGGTTTACACATGCCCTCATTTTCATAATCTACTTATCATTCAGTGCCCAATACCCAACTAAAAACAGTCTCTGTAAAGTCTTTCCTGAAACATTACCCCGTGCCAAATTCATCTTTCCTCTATAGTATTATATTATATATAAAATGCCAGAGAGACTTGTCTGAATACATCTCAAGTAAAGAAGGATGAAATCGAGTTTGAGGAGGTAGTATACATGAAGAAGAAAGAACTTGATGAAAGACTTGATTTGGCTTTCATAATGAGGCTGAGATCATGGCAAATTTATAAGATGTAAGGAATAGCTGGAGAAGTAACTCAGAGTGATTTCATGGAGAACTCTGCATAAAGGAATTTGAAACCTCTGAACAAATTAATGAAGAGAATAATATAATAAAATTGGCAGTTTGAGAGGTCCCTATAATTATACTTTAAAATATGTGTGGGAAATTAATAAATGCATCATAAGAATCTTAAGTAGAGGTAGTGATAATGAAGAAAATGACAGGGACCTGTAAATTTGTAGGCTGTGATTTGGAAAACAATTTGATTTGTAGAATTTGACAACAGTAGTATAAATGTGAGGGAGAGAGAGAAGGAAAAAGGTAGAGATGTTTACATATCTCTATTGGACAATTAGTGCCACATTCTAAGATACAGATTATTGTGCCCAAAGTGGAAAACAATTTGAAGTTGATGAGTTTAGTAAATGTATTAATTTTAAAATGTTTGTTCTAAATCAAAGTGAATATTTCTAGAATACTTACTTTTTGAATATGCATAACATGCATGTGGGATATATGTGTAGAGAAAGAGATCTGGAGAAAGAACTGTATTGCTATATAATTCCATTATATATAGAAAACATATAAGAATATACACATATATGAATACTTGTATATGAAGATAGTATTGATATTATATGAATACATACACACATGTATGAGTAAAGGCCTTGCTCTTAAAATGTACTTAATACAATTAATCTCAAATTAAATAGAGAAAAAGAAAAGTATGTAGGAGTGTTTCTGGGAAAATTATTTCTAAGACTGAAATTAAAAGCTGTGCCAACTTTATAAAACTGTATACAACATTTTATGAAATGTATTTGATTGCAAAAAGAATCTATAAACTTTTCTCAATCTTTTTATGAGTTGTTATAAAAATCATGCAAAAGGAATTTCAGTTATAGAAATAGATGCAAAAGTTCTTAAATTATTAGGAAGATAAAACCAGAAATAAATGTAAACAAAATAAATTATCATGCCACAATATTTGCTCCATTATCTCTCACCCAGAGACTAAAGATGTCTTAGCATTAGAACATATATTAAGGTTTTATGATATTCTCTTTTGCATATTAAATATTTGAGGAATCCATCTTGTCCAGAACTATTACGCATATGACATATATGTAACATATGTATGTAGTAATTATATATTGAATACAAAATTAAATTATATATATAATTCATGCAGTATAATATAATGCATTTTACATGTAATATATTATATATGTAATGTATATGATGCATTTTATATGATTATGATATATTGTATAAAGTACATAATTATATGCAATCTAAATTATATATAATGCATATTATATAGGTTGTATACTGTGTAGAATGCATCTTTTATTGCTTCATGGCTACCCAACTTACTTTAATTTTTCCGGTTTTGCTGAAATAAAATTTATAATGACTTTGTATATTTGTTATAGTCAAAATAATTTGACTTACATATGTTGTAAAATGATTATCACAATACATCTGTTCATCATCTAAGTGCAAGAAAAAAGAAAGAAAAGTATTTTTCCTGTGATGCGAGCCCTTCGTATTTATTCTCTCCACAATCTTTGTTTTTGTTCAGTTGTTCAGTCACTAAGTCATGTCCTACTTTTTGTGACATTTTTGACTTCAGCACGCCAGGCTTCCCTGTCTTTCACTATCTTCCAGAGTTTGCTCAAACTCATGTATACCAGAAAGCACTGCTGATCAGCACCAGAGTTTTGACCTGCTCCCTTTCAGACCTGGGCTGGTTCACAGCTCCTTAGGCATTCACCCCTCCTTGGGCAACTTGTGATCTCGCACTCCCAGGAGGGCACCATATTGAGGCTGAACTTAGTGCGGACATCCAGTCGACATAATGCACTGCAGCCCAGAACTTCTGGGCTCAGGGCATCCTCCAGCCTCGGTGTCCTGGGTAGCTGGGATTACAGGCATGCATTTTTACACAACAAAGGAAACTATAAGCAAGGTGAAAGAACAGTCCTCGGAATGGGAGAAAATAATAGCAAATGAGACAAAAGACAAAGAGTTAATACCCAAAATATATAAGCAGCTCACTCAGCTCAATACCAGAAAAACAAACAATCCAATCAAAACATGGGCAAAAGTTGGGATTTTTGGTGTTTGTTTGTTTTCATTTCTTGGCTATTGAAAATATTGCTGCTTTGAAAATGGAAGTGCAGATATATCTTTGACACAATGTTTTTGTTTCCTTTAGATATATTCCCAGAAGTGGAGTTACTGGATCAAGGAAACTTTATATTTTCCTTAGTGTTTGTACCAGTTTACAATCCCACCAATAGTGCAAGGATTTTCTTTTCTCCACAGCCACATCAGTGTTTGTTATCACTTATCTTCTTGATGATAGTTCATGATAAATTCTAAAACAAAATTTTATATTTGAAAATAGATAAGAAAGAATTTATTTCACTAGTAATTTCTCAATCCCAAAAGACATGGAGTTAGAATTAAATAAAACAAAGTGAGAAGGCAATTTTGGATACCAGCAGGGTGGAAGATCAGACTAAACTCTCTCCCATTTTAATTCTGACTATACCTTCCTGGAGAGGAAGATACCAGAGACACCTTCACTTGAATTTGATTTGACAGCACATATTCCCCTAAAACCAAGTTTAATATTTAATCTGAATAATCTTTTGGTGCCTGACATAAGCAGACATATGCTTCATTTGGATGAATGTAAATTTAAAGCAGACGTTTATTTCTTTACAACATAGAATAATAAAGATCCAATTTAACAACCTACCTTTAAAAAACCTAAAACACAATTAAAATATTTAAAATAATGGTTTTACAGACATTGGATATTAGGTAGGGAAGACAGTGATCATTGAGAGATAGGACACACACACATACACACACACACAATGTGAAACTTGTAATTGCCCAGGCTTACTGCCTGGAGAGTTTCCAGGCTGCAATATGGGAAGATTCCAAGACAGCTGATCTTCTCACTAAGGTGATTAGATGAGATGGATATATGCAAAGGCCAAGATTAGGTTTCATAGTGCCGAGTTTCAAAGAAAACTCTCCAGACAGTAAGCCTGGGCAATCATCTTCTGATTTCATGGTGGGAGTCACTGTCTGCAGTGATTTTGGAGCCCAAGAAGAGGAAATCTGTCACTACTTCCACCATTTCTCCTTCTGTTTGCCATGCAATCATGGGGTTGGATGCCATGATCTTAGAGGGTTTTTTTTTGTTTTTGTTTTTTAGTATATAGTTGTAAGCCAGCTTTTTTTCTCTTCACTTTCTGCCATTAGAGAGGTATCATCCACATATCTGAGGACAGTGAAGTTTCTCCCGCCTATTTTGATCCCAGCTTGTGGCTCATCCAGCCCCCCATTTTTCATGATGTGCTCAGTATATAGGTTAAAAAAACGGTGGCAATAGACAACACTGTTGTACTCCTTTCTTGATCTTGAGCCAACCAGTTGTTCCATACAGGATTCTAATTGCTGCTTCTTGACCCTCCTGTTTCTCAGGAGACAGGTAGGATGGTTTCCCATCTCCCCTAATGGCTCAGATGGCAGAGAGTGTTGACTTAGTGCTTAATCGCTCAGTCATGCCTGACTCTTTGCAACCCTTTTGACTGTAGCCCACCAGGCTCCTCTGTCCATGGGATTTTCAGGCAAGAACAATGGAGAGGGTTGTCATTTCCTTTTCCAGTTGACTCAGTAGTTGGGTAATATTAGCCCTGAACTAAACTTGCTCAGCTCTGCCTAAGAAATATTGAAATAAAAAATTAGACATCCTGAATGGTACCTGGAAAGAGAGGGAAGAGTGATAATACTGGTGAAATTTGAATAACTTCTATAGTTTAGTTAATAATATTTTACAAATATTATAATTTCAATTTTCATAATTGCACTGTAATTTTGCAATGTGTTAGTAGAAGATGAGTTAGAGCTAAACAGGATTTCTCCTTAGTAACACTGCAAGTCTTTTGTGCATCTAAAATCATTTCTAAATAAAAGTTAACAATGCCAATAACAAAAAGGCAAGAAGGAAGTATATTATTCCTAAGTAATTAAGTTGTGTTCCTTAACAAACCTCAATAATGTTTACAGAAACACAAAAACATTTTACATCCAAGAAAGTAAGCAAATAAGTAGAAAATACCTATCCAAGAAAGTAAGCAAATAAGTAGAAAAATACCCAAAATATAACCTATACGAAGAAGAAAAAGTAATAGACTGAAAGAGATATTCAGAAGTTTCACAACTAGAATTATTAGACAAAGACATTAACAGTTATTATATCTCTATATTCTACAAGTTTAAGAACAAAAGAGAAAATTAAATGTGAAGATAGAAAAATTACCCAGTTCAACTTTTAGAAATTAAAAACTGTCTTACACTAGTTCTCTTACACACCATCATGTTTACCTTACCATAATATGCTTGCTAAATATTTTCACATCATGATATACATTGATTTCTTCAATGAAGTACACGGCATCCATGTAAAAAAAGAAAAGAAAAAAAAAAAAAACACCTGCTATCTTACATATGTCTGCTATAAAAGAATATGCCATAGACTGGCTGGCTTAAACAACAAGGATTTATTCATCACAATTCTGGAGGACAGGAAGTCCAAGAGCAAAACAATGGTAGATTTTGTGCTTGGCCAAAGCCTGCTACCTGGTTCATAGATGACTATCATTTCTCACTGTATTCTCAAATGGTAGAAAGGAGCAAGTGAGCTCCCTGGGGTATTGTTTAAAAGTGATGTGAGCATCATCATGATAGTTTCATGTTCATGACCTTATTACTTGCTAAAGACCTCTCCTCCAAACACTATCACAGTGTGAATTAGACTTTAGCATATTATTTTTAAGAGAATACTTTCAGTCCATAGCAAAAACTAAAATGTATCAGATGGAAAATACACTGAATGTATTTAATAGCTGATGAGATATTGCAAAAGAAAAGATTGTTGTTCTTGAATACACAGCAAGAAACAACCCAAAGGGAAACCAGAAAAAAAGATGGCAAAAAAAAATTAACAGAATATCAGTAAGTGAACCAAAACATGCAAACAGCTTAATAAATATGTAACGTGAAGGAGGACAGAAAAAATCCCACAAAGACAGTAGCAAAAATTTTAAAATTTGAGATCAAGCAGCTCAAAAAAAAAAAAAAAAATGACGAGACATAGTATAATCTAATTTCTCAGAACTAATGATTAACAATCCAAGCAATGGCCAAAATAGGGCAGGGCAGGGTATAAGGAGGGAGAATGCATAATGTATAGAATCAGAGAGATAAGAATTATAGTTAACTCCTGATTGCAAACAGCACAAACCAGAGGACACTGGATGAAAGTCTTTAAAATGATGAAAGAAAAACAGCAGCAACAGAAATCTGTCAACCTTGAATTCTGTACACAGTTAAAATATATTTAAGTACAGGAATTATTTCCAGTAATACATTTTCAGATGTGTGAAATCCAGAGGAAATAATTTCCAGCAGAATCACAGTATAAGATATAGTAAAGAAAGTTTTTAGGAGGAAAGAAAACTGATAAAAATGAAAATCAGAATAAAGTAAAGAAGAACAAAACAAAATGGTTATTATGTGATTACCAAAAAAAAAAAAAAAGAATTTTAAAATATATCATTTAAATCTCTTTAAAAGATAATTGGCTAGTTACTAAAGCAAAATTATTAATAGTGTATTATGGGGTTTATAAAAATGTTGACTTGAAACACATGACAACAATAAAAGCATAATGTTGTAAAGCAGATGGAGGGTATACACACAATGGAATATTATTCAACCATAAAAATGAACAAAACAATGACATTTGCAGCCACATAGTGGACCTAGAGATTATCATACAAAGCGAAGTATGTCAGATGAAGAAAGATAAATATTACATGATATCACATTTATAAGGATTCTTAAAAAATGATACAAATGAAATTGTTTTCAAAATAGAAAGAGACAGCCTTCAAAACAAACAAATTATTTCTTCTTTGGATGTATCTCTATTTAGATTTTCTGTTCATATTTGCTTTTCTTTTTTTTTTTTTTTTACTACTGAACTGTATGACCTGTTTGTATATTTTTAAGATTAATCCCTTGTTGGCTGCTTCATTTTCAATTATTTTCTCCCATTCTGTGGTTGTCTTTTCATTTTGCTTATGATTTCCCTTGCTATGTAAAAGCTTTTTAAGTTTAATTAAGTCCCATTTGTTTATTTTTCTATTCCTTACTCTAGCAGGTGATTCAAAAAAGATCTTGTGGTGATTTATATCAAAGAGTGTTCTGTCAATGTTTTCCTAGAAGAGTTTTATAGTGTCTGGCCTTATATTTAGGTATTTAATCAATTCTGAGTTTATTTTTGTGTGTGGTGTTAAGGAGTATTCTGATTTGATTCTTCTGCATATAGCTGTATAGTTTTCCCAGCACCACTTATTGAAGAGATAAGACCAAAGAGAACATGAAGAGTCTCAGTGTCATTAGTTAGAGAAATTTCAATCAAAACTGCAATAAGGCACCACTTCACATTAATTTGTATGGCTACCATCAAAGAATATTCAAATAATAAATGCTGGGGAGGTTGTAGAAAAAAAGAGAACCTTCCTATACTATTGGTGGGAACGTAAATTGGTACAGCCACTATAGAGAACTGTATAGGGTTTCTTACAAAACAAAAATATAACTACCATGTGACCCAGAAATTCCACTCCTGAGCATATACCTGGAGAAAATCATAGTTCCAAAAGATACACACGCTCTAGTGTTTATTGTGGCACTATTTACAATAACCAAGATGTGGATGCAACCTATATGTCCTTCAACAGGGGAATGGATAAAGAAGATGTAGTACATATATGGAGTTTCCTGGGTGGCTCAGCTGGTAAAGAATCCACCGGCAATGCAGGAGACCCCAGTTCAATTCCTGAGTTGTGAAGCTCCCATGGAGAAGGGATAGGCTACTCAGTTCAGTATTCTTGGGCTTTCCTGGTGGCTTAGATGGTAAAAAATCCTGCTGCAATGCAGGGGACCTGAGTTCCATCCCTAGGTTGGTAAGATCCCCTGAAGGAGGGCATGGAAACCCACTCCCTTATTCTTGCCTGGAGAATCCCCATGGACAGAGGAGCCTGGTGGGCTGCAGTCCATAGAGTCACAATGAGTTGGACACAACTGAGCGACTAAACATAGCACAGTACACAGTACATGAATGTAATAGAATATCACTCAGTCATAGAAAGAACAAAACATACCATTTGCAACAGCATGGATGGACATAGAGATTGTCATACTGAATGAGGTAAGTTAGATAAAGATACATGTCTCATGATATCATTTACATGTGGAATCTAAAAAGAATGGTACAAATGACTTTTTTACAAAACAGAAGTAGAGTCACAGATGTAGAAAACAGAATTTGGTTACCAAGGGATAAGGAGGAGGGGGATAAATTGGGAGATTGGGAATGACATATACACTTTGCTGTATATAAAATAGATAACCAATAGGGACCTAATGTATAGCACTAGGAGCTCTACTTAATATTTTGTAATGGCCATTATAGGAATCTTAAAATAATAGAGTGGATTAATAGAACAAGATATAAATCCCAGAAGTAAATCCACACACTTATGGTCAACGAATCTATGGCAATGGAAACAAGAATCTATCAATACAATGGTGAAAACAATCTCATCAGTAATTGGTGCATATGGAATTTATTAAAAACTGTAAGTAGAGTTATCAGGAGGTTCCCAGTTGGCTCAGTGGTAAAGGAAACACCTGCCAATGCAGGAGACTTGGGTTCAGTCACTAAGTGGGAAGATCCCCTGAAGAAGGGAATGGCAACCTACTCCAGTATTCTTGCCTGGGAAACCCCATGGACACAGAAGCCTGGTGGGTTATGGTCCATGGGTTTGCAAGAAGTCAGACATGACTTAGAGGTCAAACACCAAGAATTATCATGTGATCTGGCAATCTCACTTTTGGTCATATGTCCAGAAAAGATGAAAATCTAATTTAAAAGGATACATGGATCCCAATATTCATAGCAGCATTATTTACAGTAGCCAATATATGAAAGCAATATAAATGTCCATTTACAGATGAATAGGTAAGGAACATGAAGTACATGACTGAGCGACTTCACTTTCGCTTTTCACTTTCATGCATCAGAGAAGGAAATGGCAACCCACTCCAGTGTTCTTGCCTGGAGAATCCCAGGGACGGGATAGCCGGGTGGGCTGCCATCTACGGGATCGCACAGAGTTGGACACGACTGAAGTGACTTAGCAGCAGCAGCAGCAGTACATATATGCAATGGAACAGTACCCAGCCATAGAAAAGAATGAAATAATACTATCTGCAGTAGCATGGATGAGCCTAAAGATTATCATATTAAGTGAAGTAAGTCAGACAGATAAAGACAAATATAATACAATACCAGTAATATGTGGAACCTAAAGAAAAATATACAAATAAATGTTATTACAAGACAGAAATAGACTAACAGACATAGGGAAAAAAGAACTTATTGTTACCAAAGGGGAAAGAGGAGAGAGATAAATTAGGAAATTGGTATTAACAGATACTTTACTATATAAGAAATAGACAACAAGAACCTAACATATAGCACAGGAACCTAACATATAGCAAGATATATTCAATATATTGTAATAACCTCTAGTAGAAAAGAATCTGAAAAGAATATCTATATTCCTATATATATCTATGTATTGACATGTAAGTATATTATATATATATATAATTTATATATTTATGCATGTAAAACAGAATCACTTTGCTGTATACCAGAAGCATTGTAGGTCATCTACACTTCAAAAAAATAAATAAATAAATAAATAAAATAAAATGACAGCAAATTGGATCCAAAATACAAGAAAATTATAATACATGATCAGCAAGTGTTTACCACAGTTTGCAAGTTTTGTTAAACATTAAAAATTCAGAGCAATTCACCTATTATAAAATTTTTAAAATTTGACTATATGTTTTCAGTCGTTTGAGTTGATGTAGAATATCATTTGATAATATTCAACATCTATTTTGTACACAAAATTTTAAGAAAACTGTGAAGAGGAGACAACTTCCTCAGCCTGATAAATGGCATCTACAAAAAACCTAGAACTAGAATCACAGTTAGTGATAAAACATTGCATATTCTACTGCTAAGACCAAAATCAAGGCAAGGATCCTTCCATTCAATATTTTACTGGAGGTTCCAGCCAATGAAGTAAGTGTGTGTGCACACACACACAAAGTACATGGACATGGATAGAAGGATAGATGATAAATAGATAGACAGATGATAGATAAATAGATAATTTAACCAATATACTCCAACAAGTATATTGATATTATATTTGTCATTTTTTTGTAATGACATTCATGCCGTAGAAAATATTTACATGAGTTTCAATATTTCCTAAAGGTATTCTAGTTACTTTTCTGTATTTTGTTTCTAATCTGAATTAGTATGAAAGCAAATAACCCTGATTTATAGTAACATGCACTTTAAAATTCCATGAAATTATATGTGATCTTTCTTCTAGTAGAAGGTATGTAAATATAGATGAACATTTTCTCAACCTTAGTTTGTAGATATTACCTAATGCCTATTTCAATTGCAAGTTTCTGAACAAAAATGATATAATATTTAAAGATCTATATAAACTTAACTCTGGAAAGAGAGAACAGAAAATAATGTTAAATAAACCCATAGCATTTATCAGGGCTTCCCTCATAGCTCAGTCAGTAAAGGGTCTGCCTGCAATGCAGGAGACCCAGGGTTGATTCCTGGTCAGGAAGATCCCCTGGGGCAGGAAATGGCAACTCCCTCCAGTATTCTTGCCTGGAGAATCCCATGGACAGAGGAGCTTGGAGGGCTACAGTCTATGGGGTCCCAGTTGGACCCGACTGAGTGACTGAGTGCAACACACACATAGCATTTACATACTTTCCTTCTTTTTTGTACTTGCTATATATAAAATTTCAGTGCTGCCAGGGTCCAGTCTCAGCAGGATCCAGGGGGTACCCTCAGGATGAACGGCGTCAGCGAGAGAGAGAAAGAGAGAGCAGACCGGGGGTGTGCAGCAGAGTCTGGCAAATCTTTATTTTTTTACCGTAGCTTTTATATTCTAAATTAGTACATTTTTAAGGGGAAGACAATTTAATATTACATCAGCTTATCCTTCAGGAAGCCAGGGTGTTTTCTGCATACTTCCTTGTGAGAGTCTTGTACATTATCTTCTGGCCATGGGGCCTATTGGCATTTTATGGCCTAGGTGAATACAAAGCTGTTTTCCCTAATCTATTCTTTAATGAACACAAAGGTCAGTCCTTTTGCGGAAGTTATCAGTTAAATTTATCTAAAAGGTTTACCACACAAAGACTCTGCAGCTCCGGTGAGGCGGCCTCTATTTAGCATTCCTGGTTAAAATTAACAATTCTAAACTCTTATTTTTCTAAATCTTTAACTATAACCACTTTTAGAATAGTATTTTATGTTCTCTAATAGGGCTTCCTCACTCCCCGAAGGGCTTTGTGCCTATTAGGGCCTTTTGTGTGATCAGGTTCTTTATGCTGTTTATGATTAAGGTGTTGTGAGCAGTCATGTGCGTTAGTACGCATTTGCCAAGCAGGCTAGAATGCCAGCAAAGGGGTCTAAATTGAAACACTCCTTTCATCCTGGATAATCTTAGAAGATACCACTGTCTGGGGGACATATTGATTAAAGTTCTAAGTTGATTCTGTTTGGAAAGAGATAGGGAAAGGCCTTCTACCTGTGTCACAGAAATTACGGAGTAGTCTAATATAGCAAGCATCAGAAAGACAGAGATCATTTTTAAGGTGAGCGCTGGGGCAGCTTTTCGAAATCCCTGAAGTCCTGAGCTGCCTTGCTTGTTAGGTCTTCTCCTCATAACCTTGTCATGGGTGGGATCTCCTGTACTAGCTCCCGGCACAGTGCTAAGAAAAGAAGACAAAGCAAAGCAAATATACCTTTCCTGATTTCTTTGGAAACCAGGTCTGAAGTGCCCTTGATAAGCTATATATTGCCAGTAGTGAAAGGAAATTTCAGTTGCTGACTATCTGTTGAAGGAGACGTGTGTCAGTTTCTAGGCCTATTACAATACTCTCAATTGTCCAGAGGAAAAGCAATTAAAACAATATATTTACTCTTCTTTGGAACATGTATGGGTAAGTTTAAATTCAAGAGTAAGGCAATGCCACAATTGAAGTGTTATTTCCTCTTTAGATGTTGCAACTTTTTGGAGTACTAGAGAAATGGCAGACTTGATAGAGCACAGTATCCATGGCAACAGTTGCTTCAATATTTCACTTTTGCCACATTTGGAAAGGTCATCCTTTGTTTTCATCATTTTGTAGTTCACATTAATTACTTTTAAATAGATAATTTATTAGTTATTAATGATAAGCTAGGTTCAATTACTTTGAATTCACTTTGAAGCTTTCCATTGTTTTTTATTATGTAATAATGCAAAAACTACTTTATATGTCTTAATTTTACTTTAAACAAATAAATGAAGACAATGTAAGCGTATTCTGTTCAAGGCACTTACTTCTCTTCCCAAGGTAATTGTTTTTGTTTGGATTATTTATTTGACCCCTCTTAAAATTAGTTTAAATAGATCCTTGATAACATGCTTTAATAACTTGTAACTTATGGCCTGAAAATAAAATAACATTACTAAACTGTTAATAAGATGTTAAAGTATATTGAAAGCTCTAAATTCTAAGTCAAAAATCTTCATATTATTCAGGATGAAGGAGACAAGAACAAATCATTAATTTCATGGAAAGTTGTTTGGTTTAGGGTTTCTCAAGTGCTGCTAGTGGTAAAGAACCTGCCTGCTACTGCAGGAGAACTAAGAGATGTGGGTCCAAGCCCTGGGTGGGGAAGATCCCCTGGAGGGGACATGACAACCCATTCCAGTATTCTTGCCTGGAGCTTCTCATGGACAAAGGAGCCTAGCAGGCTGCGGTCCACAGCATCACAAACAGTCGGACATGACTAAAGCTACTTGACATGCACACACGCATGTTTGTCTTGAACTTGCTAATTTTTGATAAGAATCTTGTAACTACCATCTATTGAATAATTATTAATCCATGGATTATTTATATACCCTCAGTTCATGGGGTCGCAAAGAGTCAGACACATGGGGTCGCAAAGAGTCATCGACTTCACTTTCACTTTCATTTTCACTTTAGGAAAGCTATCTCATGCAATTCCCATTACAACCAACCTTGTTAGGTGGATATTTTATCAACATTTTACAGATCAGTAAAATGAATCTTAGAATAGACAAGAGAAAGTGACAGTGTTAGTGGCTCAGAGGCGTCTGATTCTTTGTGACCCTACAGTCTGGACTGTAGCCTGCCAGACTCCTGTGTCGATGGGATTCTCCAAGAATACTGGAGTGGGTATCCATTCCCTTCTCCAGGGGACCTTCCAGACCAGGGATTGAACCTGGGTCTCCCACATTGCAGAAGGATTCTTTACCATCTGAGCCTCCAGGGAAGCCTTTATCAATGTAAAAAACAAAAGTCAAAAGTGATGAAATTATGATTTACAACTTCGGTTCATAAAGATAAGATAGAACCAGCACCTTTTGCCCTTCTGCTTTCTTTACTCAGTTCTTCTGAGTACTTTTTTTTTTTTGCTGTCTTGGGTCTTAGTTGTGGCCTTAGTTGTGGATCTTTACTGCTACATTTCACGGCTTTTCTCTAGTTGTGGCACACACGCTCCAGACTATGTGGGCTCTCTAGTTGCAGCATGTGGGTTTATCTGTCTGGAGGCATATGGCACCTTAGTTCTTTAACCAGGGACAGGAACCCATGGACCCTGCATTGGAGGGTGGATTCTTAAGAACTGGGCCACCAGAGAAGTCCCTCTCCTGAGTAATCTTTAACTCTTTATTCCTCCTTTCCTTTTGACTCTCAGTTTCAAAATCTTAATTCAACCTTAGTAATTGTGGCTCATGGTTAAGAATCTGCCTACAATGCAGGAGACCTGGGTTCAGCCCCTGGGTCAGGAAGGTACCCTGGAGAAGGGAATGGCAACCCACTCAAGTATTCTTGCCTGTAGAATTCTAAGGACACAGATGCCTGTTGGGCTACTGTCCAAGGGGCTGCAAAGAGTTGGACACAACTGAGCAAGTAAAACTACACACTGTTTTTTTGTTTGTTTGTTTGTTTTGTTTTGTTTTTAATATGATGATTTCTCTAATATTCTCTACTACTAGATCAGCCTTTACTTCTGTTTCCTCAACTATTGAAATGTCTCTCTAAATTATGCCGAGTATTTGTATTTTCCAATTTAACTAAGCTATTGTCTACATATTTTAAGGTCTGTATTGATCTTTTCTCAACACACGCACATGCACAGAAATACACACTCGAATATGTATTTCTTTTAGTGTAATAAAAGACAAAGAAAATAACAAAGGTGGGAAAGAAGTTAGAAGAGAATATTATGATAGAAAAACAGAAATATAAGATGTTAACATAAGATTTTTGTCTGAAAAAAGGGAAGCATATTTCATACTTTGAGATATTGTAGCTGTGTATAGATTATTGACATATATTATGATTTATAAAAGGATGCTTTGATCTTCTGTTCCTAGACTTAACTATAAAGGTTTTCCATCTTTCTTTTTCTTTCTGATTTTAGTATCCCTATCCTTCTATTCCTTATTTGTGTGTCTGTTACAGTCAAATTATAATATTACCTCATTTCAAGTAGACCATTAGCATAGAGGCGTAGACAAATGAAGAAAAAGAAGGAGGAAGACTAGTAAGCTAATGGAATTACATAATCATTTTATTTTGATTAGAAATAAAATCTTAGGTAGCCATTATATTTTCAAAAGGAGATCCTTTTTGAAGGATAGAAAATGACAAGGTATCCGGGGAAAGAAATTGAAACATTGATAGGTTTATAGGAAAAAAAGGAACCGACAGGAATCACTTTCTTCTACGGTAATCAAAAGAGAGATTATTATTGTTCTATTTAGAATGCAAACATTTAGTTTGGATATAAAGTTTCAATCTCATCTCTACCTTAGCCCTAACAGTGTTTCCTTTTAGTGATATCAAATTAGCTACCAAAGAAAGGAAATTACTAGTGTACATTTATTTTCTAATTGTAGATTCTTAAACAGATACTTATTATAATTTTTTTCAAAACCACATAGATTATTAAAATAATATGCTAAAATAGCTATTTTAGTTAATTATAATATATAGTATAACAACATCCATAATAGCTATCACAAATTATGTTGAATATTTATTTTTTAAAATTTATTCTGCAAGAAAAGTAACATTTGGATTTAGCATTTAAAAAATTTAAATGTATAATTGTGTGCAATTGTAGCACTGGAAAAATAAATAATTTTAATTGCATTTAAAATTTGGTAAGCATTGTATTTGAAATATTGACAAGTTTTAAATAAAATTAAAAAAAAATCTACCTGTATGAAATGTACTATAAAATGCCCATTTAGGTATATACATGGGAGTAAATAATAATATTGATTATTCAGAAGTATGGTTCTAAAACATATTCTACCCAAGTTTTGTGTTTTTTTCTTTTTTTTTTTTTTTTGGTTTGATTTTCTCCTTTTAGAATTTGTCTAATTTTTCTCTGAAACTTTCACATCTTAATTTCTGCTTGTCATTGTTCCCTTTATGCCCAGTCTTACTGCTTGTTTTCTTCTAACCTCCTCACTAACATCGATCATTCACTTCTTCGTTTTCTTGGTGTCCTCTTCATCATTAAATTACTTAGCAAAGGTAGTCACTGGTCCTCTGCAAGAAAGAAATTACCGTAAGCTTTCAAGAGGTGATAAGAATATAAATTATTTTGTTTTCTGACTACTCCTGTGATTTCAAAGAAATGTTTCCAGTAATATTTTTCTTAAATATTTCATTTATGCCCCTATAAAACATCAAATAAAAATAAGAAACTAAAGAAACCTAACCACAGTAATAACAACCCATCTGGGAATAAACTTTCTTGAAATGTACTACCAAAAGAAGCAAAAGTGAACTGCCTTTGAAACATTTGAATGGGCATTTTTTGATACTTTTTTTGATTTTTGTTACCCTCTTCATTTTACTAATCCTCATTAGATCAACTGTAAAAATGATAATTAGGTGTCATTGGTAGATAAATTTCTGTTGAGGAAACTGAGACTCACCTATTTCTCATACAGTTAGATCATCTATGTCTATAAAATGGAATTTAGAGTTTTACTGAGATATTGATCATTTTTACTTCAAGTTGTACTTTGGGTTTAGGAATTTGTGGACTAAAATGGATGGAAATGGGTAGATTTAATTCAGATGGCCATTATATCCATAATGTGAGCAAGAATCCATTAGAATAAATAGAGTAGCTCTCACAGTCAACAAAAGAGTCTGAAATGCAGTGCTTGGGTGCAATCTCAAAAATGACAATGATCTCAGTTCATTTCCAAGGCAAACCATTCAACATCACAGTAATTCAAATCTATACCCCAACCACTGATGCTGAAGAATCTGTAGTTGACTAGTTCTATGAAGACCTACAACAGCTACTAGAGTTAACACCATAAAAGATGTCCTTTTCATCACAGTGGACAAGAATGTAAAAGTAGGAAGTCAAGAGGTAACTGGAGTAAAAGGCAAGTTTGGCCTTGGAGTACAAAATGAAGCAGATCAAAGGCTAACAGAGCTTTGCCAAGAGAACACACTGGTCATAGTAAACACCATTTCCAACAACACAAGAGATGACTCTACGCATGGATATCACCAGATGGTTAATACCTAAATCAAAATGGTTACATTCTTGGGAACCAAAAATGGAAAAGCTCTACACAGTCAGCAAAAACAAGAGCTGTAGAGCTGACTGTGGCTCGGATTATCAACTCCTTACTGGAAAATTCAGGCTTCAGTTTAAGAAAGTAGGGAAAACACGACGCCATTCAGATATGACTTGAATCAAATACCTTATGACTATACAGTGGAGGTGGCAAATAGAGAAACGATAGAATGGGAAAGACGAGAAATCTCTTCAAGAAAATTGTTGGAAATATCAAGGGAACACTTTATACAAGGATGGGCATGATAAAGGACCAAAACCGTAAGAACCAAAAAGAAGAAGAGATTAAGAAACGGTGGCAAGAATACACAGAAGAACTGTACCAAAAAGGCCTTTATGACTGGGATAACCATGATGACATGGTCACTCACCTAGAAACAAACATCTGGGATTGTGAAGCCAAGTGGGCCTTATGAAGCATTACTGTGAACAACACTAATAGAGGTAACAGAATTCCAGTTGAGCTATTTCTAATTCTAAAATGTGATGCCATTAAAGTGCCATACTCAATATGCCAGCAAATTTGAAAAGTTCAGCAGTGGCTCAGGATTGGAAAAGGAATTTTCATCCAATAATGGCAGTGCCAAAGGATGTTCAAACTACCAGACAGATATGCTCATTTCCCATGCTAGTGAGGTTATGCTCAAAATCCTTCAAGCTAGGTTTCATCAGTGTGTGTCCTGAGAACTTCAAGATGGTAAAGGTGTATCTTTAAAAGGCAGAAGAGCTAGAGATCAAATTTCCAGCAATTGTTGAATCATAGACAACGCAAAGGAATTCCAGAAAAACACCTATTTCTGCTTCATTGGCCATAAGAAAGTCTTTGCACGAAAAAGTGAAAGTGAAAGTCTTATTTGCTAAGTGGTATCTGACTCTTGTGACCTCACTGACTGCAGTCCACCAGGCTCCTCTGTCCCTGGAATTTTCCAGGCAAGAATACTGAAGTGGGTTGCCATTTCATTCTCCAGGGGATCCTCCTGACCCAGGGATCAAACCCTGCTCTCCCACATTGCAGGCAGATTCTGTACCAGCTGAGCCTGATTGTGTGAACCATAGCATATTGTGGAAAATTCTTAAAGAGACGAGAATACCAAGACCACCTTACCTGTCTTCTGAGAAAACTGTATGTGGGTCAAGAGGCCACAGTTAGAACCTTACATAGAACAACAGACTGGTTATAACTGGGAAAGGAGCACATTAAAGCTGTATATCATCACCCTGTTTATTTAACTTATATACAGAGTACATCATGAAAAATCTCAGTCTGGATGAGTCACAAGGAGTGATTTTTATAACAAATTTTAAGAAATATCATTAAAGACAAGATTTAAGGAAAACTTTAATGAAGATAAGGAGGTAGCAATATGAATATTTAAAGAAAAAGAAGCATTATTCAGAGAAAATTACAAAGATCTAAGAAGAGAAATATATCCAGTGTATGTCAATAATATAAAGGGGTCCATTGTTTTAGGAGTAAATGAAAGAAGCAGGAGTAGTTGGAGATCTAGTCAGAGAGACTGGTCTCAAGAAGGCTCAGATTACCTGAAGGACCTAGTCTTTCAAGTGAAAGGGGACTCCTTGGGGAAGATTTAAGCAGAGGAAGTATCTAACTTTCATTCAAAGAGGATCATTCTGGTTACAGTGATGAGAATAGACTTTAGGAAGGCAAAAGTAGAACAAAGCATAGTAATTAGGAAGTGATTATAGTAATGAAGGTAAGAAATTGTCATGTCTTAGACTGGTGTGTAACAGTGAAGAGGTTGAGAACTAGTCAGATTTTGGAATTTGGGGATATGAAAGAAAAGAATAGTTTCAATCCAGGCAGCTGTATAAATTAAGTTGCTAATCACTAAAAATCAGAAAGATTGTAAAAGAATCAGGTTGACAGCTGAATCAAGAGTTCAATTTTTAATGTATTAAATTTTGATATGCCTATTAGACAGTAAAAGGGAAATTTATTCAATATTATTGGATTCACAAAGAAAATAGTTTAATGGTTGGTATGCATGTGCAGAGGCATGATATTTAAATACCTTGAGGGATGATGTAATCCAGAGACTGAGTTGATACCAAAAGGAGAAAATTTGAGGATTATACAAAGTGAAAGTGAAAGTTTCTCAGTCATGTCCAACTCTTTGGGACCCCATGGTCAATACAGTCCATGGAATTTTCTAGGCCAGAATACTGGAATGGGTAGCTTTTCCCTTCTCCAGGAGGTCTTTCCAACCCAGGGATCGAACCCAGGTTTCACGCATTGCAGGCAGATTCTTTACCAGCTGAGCCACAAGGAAAGCCCAAGAGAGTGTATATAAATAAGGATGGTGGGAATTGCATAAGAATAGAAGTAAGGGGATTGGTTATGAAGTCAAATAATTGTAAGTCCTAATAAGGTTAAAAACTTTTAATTGAACTGTTAGAAAGAGTGATGCTGGGACCTCCCAGTGGTTCAGGGGTTATGACTTTGCCTTAAAGTGCAGGGGTGTGGGGTTGATCCCTGGTAAGGGAGCTAAGACCCACATGCCTCGGTGCCAAAAAGCCAAAACCAAAAGCACAAACAATATTGTAATGAATAAAAGGCTTTAAAAATGGTCCGCATCGAAAAATTTCCTTTAAAAATCCACAAAAAGTAAGAAAGAAAAAAACAGTGATGCAAAGGGGAGGGTGTGTTAGTCTAGAAGGACATGCAAGACAGTTTTTATGGGAAACTTCTGTTATGGGAAATATAGGGGGACCTTGGGAAGGCTGAGAGAATGAGCACATTACCATACAGCTCTGAAACATATGAAGGAAAGGAGAAGAAAAGAAAATTGAATTGCAGCATGTTATCAGCAGTCCCACCTTAAGAATATTTGGCTGAGCTGATGCAGAATCTTCAGACTTGGTTCTGGGACAGGAATCTGCCTTCTCCCCAGGTTGCCCATCTCCTGAATAAAGCAATATTTCCTTAACAACTCAGTACCTCTTTCTCAAAAAGGCAAGGAGAAAAGGAAAGATATATCCTTCTGAATGCAGAGTTCCAAACAATAGCAAGGAGACATGAGAAAGCCTTCCTAAATGATCAATGCAAAAAGATAGAGGAAAGCAACAGAATGGGAAAGACTAGCAATCTCTTAAAAAAAATTAGAGATACCAAGGGAACATCATCAAGCCCATCAGCAAAGATGGGTTCAATAAAAGACAGAAATGGTAGGGACCTAACAGAAGCAGAAGATATTAAGGAGAGGTGGCAAGAATACATAGAAGAACTATACCAAAAAGATCATAAGGATCCAGAAAACCATGGTGGTGTAATCACTCACCTAGAGGCAGACATCCTGGGATGCAAAGTCAAATGGGCCTTAGGAAGCATCATGATGAAGAAAACTAGTGGAGATGATGGAATTCCAGTTGAGCTAGCACAAATCCTAAAAGATGATGCTGTGAAAGTGCTGCACTCAATATGCCAGCAAATTTGGGAAAAGCAGCAGTGGCTACAGGATTGGAAAAGGTCAGTTTTTACTCCAATCTCAAAGAAAGGCAATACCAAAGAAAGCTCAAACTGCTGCACATGCATTAATCTATAATGCTAGTAAAGCAATGCTCAAAATTCTCCAAGTCAGACTTCAACAATATGTGAACTGTGAAATTCCAGATGTTCAAGCTGGTTTTAGAAAAGGCAGAGGAACCAGAGATCAAATTGGCAACATCTGCTGGATCGTCGAAAAAGCAAGAGAGTTCCAGGAAAGCATCTATTTCTGCTTTATTACTGTGCCAAAGCTTTTGTCTATTTGGATCACACAAACTGTGGAAAATTCTGCAAGAGATGTGAAAACCAGATCACTTGATCCGCCTCTTGAGAAATCTGTATGCAGGTCAGGAAGCACCAGTTAGAACTGGACATGGAACAAACTGATTCCTTATAGGAAAAGGAGTACATCAAGGCTGTATATTGTCACCCTGCTTATTTAACTTATATGCAGAGTATATCATGATAAACGTGGGGCTGGATGAAGCACAAGCTGGAATCAAGATTGCTGGTGGAAATATCAATACTCTCAGATATGCAGATGGTACCACACTTATGGCAGAAAGTGAAGAAGAGCTAAAGAAAGAGGAGAGTGAAAAAGTTGGTTTAAAGATCAATTTTCAGAAAACTAAGATCATGGCATCTGGTCCAATCACTTCATGGGAAATAGATGGGGAAACAGTGGAAACAATGGCTGACTTTTTTTTTTTTTTTTTCCCTTTGAGCTCCAAAATCACTGCGGATGGTGATTGCAGCCATGAAATGAAAAGACACTTATTCCTTGGAAGGAAAGTTATGACCAATCTAGACAGCATATTAAAAAGAAGAAACATTACTTTGTCGGATGGTGATGGCAGCCATGAAATGAAAAGACACTTATTCCTTGGAAGGAAAGTTATGACCAATCTAGACAGCATATTAAAAAGAAGAAATATTACTTTGTCAACAAAGGTCCACCTAGTCAAGACGATGGTTTTTTTCCAGTAGTCATGTATAGATGTGAGAGTTGGACTATAAAGAAGGCTGAGCACAGAAGAATTGATGCTTTTGAACTGTGGTGTCGGAGAAGACTCTTGAGAGTCCCTTGGACTGCAAGGAGATCCAACAAGTCCATCGGAAAGGAGATCAGTCCTGGGTGTTCATTGGAAGGATTGATGTTAGAGCTGAAATTCCAATATTTTGGCCATCTGATGCCAAGAGCTGACTCATTTGAAAAGACCCTGATGTTGGGAAAGATTGAAGGCAGGAGGAGAAGGGGATGACAGAGGAGGAGATGGTTAGATGTCATCACAACTCAATGGACATGAGTTTGGGTAAACTCCAGGAGTAGGTGATGGACAGAAGGGCCTGGTGTGTTGTGATTCATGAGGTCGCAAAGAGTTGGACATGACTGAATGACTGAACTGATACTGATATTCCTTGGAAGAAAAGTTATAACCAACATAGATAGCATATTAAAAAGCAGTGACATTACTTTGCCAACAAAGGTCCATCTAGTCAAAGCTATGGTTTTTCCAGTAGTCATGTATGTATGTGAGAGTTGGACTATAAAGTAAGCTGAACACTGAAGAATTGATGTTTTTGAACTGTGGTGTTGGAGAAAACCGTTGAGAGTTCCTTGGACTGCAAGGAGATCCAACCAGACCATCCTAAAGGAAATCAGCCCTGAATATACATTGGAAGGACTCATATTGAAGCTGAAACTCCAATACTTTGGTGACCTCATGCAAAGAACTGACTCATTTGAAAAGATCCTGTTGCTGGGAAAGATTGAAGTCAGGAGGAAAAGGGGATGACATAGGATGTGATGGTTGGATGGCATCACCGACTCGATGGACATGAGTTTGAATAAACTCCGGGAGTTCCTGATGGACAGGGAGGCCTGGCTTGCAGTTGTCATGGTGTTGCAGAGTCAGACAGGACTGAGTGATTGAACTGAAGGGAATATTTCATGCAAAGACAGGCACCATAAAAGTACAGAAACAGTATGGACCTAACAGAAACAGAAGATATTAAGAAGACATGGCGGGAATACACAAAAGAACTATACAAAAAAGATATTCACCACTCAGATAACCACAATGGTGTGATCACTCACCTAGAGCCAGATATCTTAGAATGCGAAGTCAAGTGTGCGTTAGGAAGCATCAGCATGAACAAAGCTAGTGGAGGTGTATCCATCAGCAAATGTATATAATGGAAATAATATACGATCATATAAAAGAAATAAATTCTTCCATGTGAAAGAACATAGATAGGCCGAAAGGGTATTATATTTAATGAAATTTGTCAGACAGAGAAAGACAAATATTGTATGCTATCACTTATAGATAGAATCTAAAATATACAAGAAAATAACATTACAAAACAGAAACAAACTCTCACAGGTACACAGAACAAACTAGTGGTTATCAGCGGGGTCAGGGAGGGAGAGAGGGGAAAGTAGGGATGGGAATAAGTGATTGAGAGGTATGAACTACTACATATAAAATGGATAGGCTATAGAGATGTATTGTACCACATAGGGAGATATAGCCATTATTTTGTGGTGACTATAAATAAAGCATAATCTATAAAAATACTGAGATGCTGTGTTATACAATGAGAGCTAATGTGATGTGGTAAGTCAATTATGGTGGTGGTGGTGGCTTAGTTGCTAAGTTGAGTCCAACGCTTGCAACCCCATGGACCATAACCTGCCAGGCTCTTCTGTTCATGGGATTTCTCACACAAGAATCCTGAAGTGGGTTGCCATTTCCTTCTCCAGGTGATTGTTTGACCCAGAGATTGAACCCCAAATGCTTTATCGATTGAGCTACCAGGGAAGATCCAATCAACTACACTTCAATTTAAAAAGTAAATAAAACCTAAAAATAGAGCTGAAGTGGTAGATACCCTCCAAAATTTCATAGAGCTTAGTTCCCACCCTATGAAGCACATATATATTTCAGAAGACTCAACTCTTCTGGTTATTTCTTGCTTATACAACAAGATGCTGTTTTCAGTCACTAAATTATGTCCGACTCTTTGCAACTCCATGAACTGCAGCAAGCCAGGCTTTTCTCTGTCCTTCACTGTTTTCCAGAGTTTGCGCAAACTCATGTCCATTGAGTCAGTGATATAGCTAACCATCTCATCCTCTGCCACCCTCTTCTCTTCTTGCCTTCAATCTTTCCTAGCATCAGGGTCTTTTCCAATGAGTTAGTTCTTTGCATCAGGTGGCCAAAATATTGGGGCTTCAGCTTTAGCATCAATCCTTCCAATGAAAATTCAAGGTTGATTTCCTTTAGGATTCACTGGTTTGATCTCCTTGCAGTCCAAGGGACTCTCAGGAGTCTTCTTGAGCACCATAATTCAAAAGAGTCAATTCTTCTTTTGGCACTCTGCCTTCTTTATGGTCCACCTCTCATATCATACATGACCACAGAAATAAACATAGCTTTGACTATATGAACTTTTGTTGGCAAAGTGATGTCTCTATTTTTGAATATGCTGTCTGGGTTTGTCATAGTCTTCTTCCAAGAAGAAAGCATCTTATAATTCTATGGCTGCAGTCACCATCTGCAATGATTTTGCAGCTCAAGAAAATAAAATCTATCATTCTTTACACTTTTTCCTCATCTACAAAATGAAGCAGGGCAAAGGCTAACAGAGTTTGATCAAGAAAATGCACTGGTCATAGCAAACACAGTCTTCCAAGAAGATGTTATCATTCAGCAAATTGTGTTACCCATACAGTCAAACAATGGATGTGTATGGAATGTCTAAGTGGCTGAATTACCCTTAATAGTAAATTTTACACAGGTCAAGACTGAAAATGTATACTGCAGACAATACCAAGTGTTCTAGGTTGAATAATGCACCCCTTAAAATTTATACCTATACAGGATATCAGAATGTTACCTTATTTGGAAATAGAATCTTTGTAAATGTGATTAGTAAGTTAACATGAGGTCCTAACTGGATTAGGGTGGGCTCTAATCCAATAACTGCTATGCTTATGAAAATAGAAAACAGAGACAGTTTTGAATGTGTAAATACAGAACCTGTATAGGAGTGATGGCATCTATAAGCCAAGAAATGACAGATATTGCAGTAACCACCAAAATCTAGGAAAGCGAAATGTAACTGATTCTCTCCCAGACCTTTCAGAAATGACCTACCCTGCTGACACCTTCATTTCAGACTTCAGTCTTCTAGAACTATGAAAGAGTAAGTTTCTGTTGTCTTAAGCCACCAAATTTGTGGTGATTTTTTAAAGCAGGCCCAGAAAAGTAATATACCATATAGATGCAAACTGATTTTGCTTCTTCTTAATCACTTGACTGCAATGAAACAAGACACATTTGCCCAATGAATTGGCTCAGACAGTAAAGAATATGGCTGCAATGTGGGAGACCTAAGTTCGATCCCTGGGTTGAGAAGATCCCCCAGAGGAGGGCACGGCAACCCACTCCAGTGTTCTTGCCTGGAGAATCCCATGGACAGAGGAGCCTGGTGGGCTACAGTCCATGGCGTCCCAAAGAGTCGGACATGACTGAGCAACTAAGCACAGCACACACATACAGACTATAGGAATCTATTACTATCCTTCAGTGGGTGTAACATCACTCGAGCATGTACTGTAATTGAGACTGACATTTGAGTTTGTGATACTGCATTTGCTATCTGTAAAGATATATCTGACTTTTATAGGTGCCAGACTATTGAATGAATGGAAAAATAATAAGGCCACAATTTTAGTATCCATTAGGCCTAAAAAGTGGCTTTAGTCCCTTTATTGCTCTGGATTTACTATCTTCATGGGAAGAGGGCTCATTTCTGAGACTTTCACTTGACCTTTTCCCTAGAATTGTTTACCTCACAGATTAAGGAAGAAATATGGGAATTCTGTATATGAACATGGATACAAACCACCAAGGATTATGCATTTGGATATTAAGGAAATCACCATCAAGAAATTCTGTAGAACTATTAGCCCGTGTGAGCCATGCCTGTTCTAGGGCTTTATTTATTATATGGTCTGAATGCCTTTGGCAATGACCTCTGTATATCTTAATGGGGAGGATGGCTAAAATGACAATTCACATTTCCAGGTACCCAACATCAAGCTACTTACTTCATCTTAAAGTTTGTGTAGTCTTTGAGTATTCCTCTTTCCCTGGCTATTGTTAAATAGTTCAACAGCTATAAATCCCTTTGAGAAAGAACGGGATTAATCATTATTATATATTCTTGCTAAGGTTCCCCTGGTGGCTCAGTAGTAAAGAATTCACCTGCAATGAAGAAGACACAGGTTCGACCCCTGGGTTGGGAAGATCCCCTGGAGGAGAAAATGGTAACCCACTCCAGTATTCTTGCCTGGAGAATTCCATGGGCAAAGGATGCTGGCAGGCTACAGCTCATGGGATCACAGAGCTGGGCATGACTGAAGCGACTTAGCAGAGCACACAGCACAGAACATATATTCTTGCTACAGTGTTGTGGAGGAAGATGGAAAAAACTAGTAGAGATGATGGCATTCCAGCTGATCTATTTCAAATCCTAAAAGATGATGATGTGAAAGTTCTGTTCTCTATATGCCAGCAAATTTGGAGAATTCAGCAGTGGTCACAAGATTGGAAAAAGTCAATTTTCATTTCAAACCCAAAGAAAGGCAATGCCAAAGAATGTTCAAATGGCTGAACATTTGCACTCATCTTGTATGCTAGCAAAGTAATGCTCAAAATCCTTCAAGTTAGGATTCAACAGTATGTGAACTTCCAGATGTTCAAGCTGGATATAAAAAGGCAGAGGAACCAGGATCAAATTGCCAATTCATCCATTAGATCATATGCAAAATAAGGGAATTCAAAATAAAACATCTACCACTGCTATATTAGCTACACTAAAGTCCTTGACTGTGTGGATCACAAAAATCTGTGGGAAATTCTTCAAGAGAGAGAAATGCCAGACCACCTTACCTGCCTCCTGTGAAACCTGTATGCAGGTCAGGAAGAAAGTTAGAACCAGACATAGAACAGAGGACTGGGAATTGGGAAAGGAGTTCATCAAGGATGTATATTGTCACCTTGCTTATTTAATTTATATGCAGAGTACATCATGCAAAATCCTGGGCTGGATGAAGCAAAAACTGGAATGAAGATTGCCAGGAGAAATATCAATAACCTTAGATATGCAAATGACACCACTCTTATGGCAGAAAACAAAGAGGAACGAAAGAGCCTCTTGATGAAAGTGAAAGAGCAGAGTGATAAAGCTGGCATAAACCTTAATATTCAGAAAACTAAGATCATGGCATCTGGTCCCATCACTTAATGGCAAATTGTTTGGAGAACAGTGGAGACCTGACAGACTTTATTTTCTTGGGCTCCAAAATCACTGCATATGGTGACTGCAGCCATAAAATTAAAAGATCTTGCACCTTAAAAAAAAATAGCTATGACAAACCTAGTCAGAGTTTTAAAAAGCAGAGACATTACTTTGCCAACAAAAGTCGGTATAGTTGAAACTATGGTTTTTTGAGTAATCATGTATGGATGTGAGATTTGGACCATAAATAATGCTGAGCACCAAAGAATTGGTGCTTTTGAACTGTGGTGTTGGAGAAGACTCTGAGAGTTCCTTGGACTGCAAGGAGATCAAACCGGTCAATTCTAAAGAATATCAACCCTGAATATCCATTGTAAAGACTGATGCCATGGCTGAAGTTCCAATACTTTGGCCACCTGATGTGAAAAGCTGACTCACTGGAAAAGACCCTGGTGCTAGGAAAGATTGAAGGCAGAAGGAGATGGGGACAACAGAGGACAAGATGGTTGGAGGGCATCACTGAGTCAATGGACATGAGTTTGGGTAAACTCCTGGAGTTAGCAATGGACAGGGAATCCTGGCATGCTGCAGTCTATCATCACAAAGAGTGGGACATGGCTGAGTTGCTGAACAACAACAACAAGGTATTTTCCTATCCTTCCATGTAGTGATCCAGCCTCTCCATCACTCTAGAGCTCTAAGCACTAGGGTCTACAGATCCTTTGATGTAGAGTCTATGGATGAAAATACTGCCCATCATGTCAGTAAACAAATGATATAGCAAGTCTCAAACCATCAGCCACTGCAGTGCCCCCAGTGGTGCACCCTGAGGGGATTCGAGCTAGCCCTAGTATTTAAGATGCATGTCAGAAGAAAGATTTCAATGAACCCAGAATCTTGCATCTTTCTAGATATAGAAAAGTACTAAATTTACTAAACAGATGCATCAGGTTTTCTTTAATTAACAGTAATCTTTTGATGTTCTGGCTCCCTGGTTTTTGTTGCAAAAAATCACTATATATCCTGGCTTTTCCCTTACCTCTTCAGAGAAGCCCCTCAGGGTGACTGAGAGGCTGCCTCATGATCTTGAGTTTGCAGAAAGCTTTTCAAATAAATCATAATTCTCATTTTTTAGGCTGTGCACTTCTTTTCAGTTGACAAATTCCTTTACAAACTCATGATTTCTTTCACTTTCTCAACAGGATTATATAGTGACCTGACTTTAGCTATTAGTCTGATAACCAAGAGGGAGTGGTATTTTCTTGAGGAATCATGTTTTCTCTTGCAAGGAAGGGATTTCTGTAAGGTATTCAAACAATGGAGTGCATTATCTCAAACAATGGGCAGTAAGCAATTTCTGCAGGTCCAAATGGTTTTGATTAAACCTGGAAATTCAGAATTTAAGTGCATAAACCCATATATGACCAGAATGATCTGAAGAATCTAAGCAGTTCCTAATCAGGTTTATGATTTTGGCAAAATGTGTTTTCTGGGGTTGAGAAGTCAACCTTTGCTGGAGCTCTACCACCTTGATAATCAGATCAGGAAAAAAAAAAAAAAAAGGCTTATTAATCACTCATAACCTTTCTGCACTGAATCAATAACATCCAGCGAGGGTCATCAGTTTCATATTCTTTACAATTACTGCTTCTGTTGAACCCCCCAAATGGCTAACATTTCCCTGAACACACTTTCTCTTCTATATCTGTCTCATATCAATTCACACTGGAAGTATTTTAACAACTGCATTTCTATAGCATGCCAAGGGTAATTACAATGGAAATTTGACCATTGATGGGGTCCTCTGTTAGGCTATAGTTCTGACTGTTTGCTTCAAAATTTCATTTTGGGATAAACTTCCTAGGATTATGCTCAATACTAACAGGTGATCAGGCAACACTTCTAGCAACTGCAGGAATCCATGACAGGGTTTTTAAATGTTAATCATGGCAATATTCCTACAGCATTGACTAAAAAGTAATTTTTCTTCAAGAACTTCAAACATAAGAATGTGAATAATCTGGAATTCTGAGATCCCTCTGCACTCTGACCAATGGAAGCACAAATGTCAAGGATGAAGAATAGCTGCCAGAAACACTATTCCTTTAAAGAAATGAAGATGCAGAGAAACAAATTAGGAAGTTATCGTTCAAATTTAGGAAATCATGAAAATATTGTGCTCAAATTAGTCTGTAAACTTGATGTTGCTTCTCTTTGCTTACAAGAAAAAGAAACTATAATTCTATATCAAATTTAAGTTGCCCAAGGAAATAAAGTTCATTAACTTCTCAGAGGCAGCAATCTTTCTTCAATAATTAAATGCAAAATAACATTTAGAGATGTTTATAGAAGTAAGAAAAATATATAAATATATCATTCAATCTGCTTAAATCTCATCTAGCTACCTAAATAGGTTAAATATATTTGTCAGCCAGCCAGCGGTGAAGAAAATATAATACTATGAGGATATGTTTTTACTAGACCATCTTGTTCTGTTTTGTTTTTGGAGCTGTGAGACAAAGTATGCTTCTATTTTCTTATATACAGCTCTTCCAAATTATTGTAGTTTCCAAGATTGTAGATTCTAGTTGACTTAGATGAATGAGATGTAATTTAGGTGTTTATATTATATATTCTGTGTGTAAGATTAATTTTAAGTTTAGTACACAAAAATACCTGCCTTTAAGTTATTAGAATTCAGAAGATAGTAGCTGCCTCAAATGCAGAGTGATAGTGACTTCATTTATTACTACTTAGCTAAACTAGTAAATTTGTTTCATTTTAGTCTCCTTTTATCATTCGAATAGATGGAAGCTATTGTAAATTTGTTAGGTCAGCATGTTTGGAATGCTGTGTTATATATGTTATTATCTATGCTATTTCATTAGCTATCTCCTTAATGGGATCAAAAAAGTCGGCATGTTTCTTAGTATTATGCATTGGATATGACACTAATAAAAATATGTCACAAAATGTGATACATTTTTATTAGGTATATGTTAATTTATCTTGAGACTTTGTTTTGCTTGTGATGTTTATTCTCTATGACTTGTTTGCCCAGTTGAAATCTGATTAATTTGTGCTTCTGATAACAGCACAAATTAAATAAAATAAAACACCAAGCTAATAAATATATAATATACATTGCTAGAAGACCAGTAAGTACTCTGCCTCAAACTATATTATTAATAGGTGAAATTAAATTTAATTAAAGTATTGATTTCAGAATGAGAAATGCAATTTATTATTTGTGGATCTTATAAAAAGGAAAAGTTCTCAAGGTCACTCATTCCTTTCTTTATACAACAAATCAAATACTTTCAGAAGATAATAGATTGTTTCAAGTAATAAAGGACAATGAGAGAGGTAAGTTTATCAGAAAACTAATGAAGCTTAGGCTTCAAGGTACCTAACATACATGGCTGCCACCTTAGGCCCTCAAAGGGCTGCTTGCAATGTGTTTTGAAACATATATTTGAATGGGTTTTCCAAAAGTGCAATATTTTAAATTCTATTTCCAATATCTCACTTTCCTCAGAGTTAGCTAGGTGGAGCTATTAAGAAAATTTGGGTCACATGGCTAAGGCGAAATAAATGGAAGGAATAATTAAGCTTTATGAGATATTTTATTTGGCACACAGTCAGTTCTGATATAGTATTTTTGGTCATCCTATGTATTTTAATGGTTTCCAGGAGTGCTTTTTACCACACTGCTAATTCACACAGATGCGGTGCCAGAAATACTCTGAAACTACTTTAGAATCTTTTTCTGTTCTAGGTGACAAAGTCACGGTAGCAGTTTTACATGTCATCCAGTATACGGGTCAGAACAACACTGATAAATGTGAAATTTGTTGTATCTGGAATCTGAAGACTTTTACCAGGTACTATGCTTTCTTCTTTGCTGTTTGAGAGTCAAATGCAACAATTATTCTGATACTCTGGATATGATGCTTCAGTGTGCCCCTGAATACTCATCCTATTGGTTCTGTTTCTCTGGAGAACCCAGATTGATGCAAGGTATCATTACTTTGTAGTAGAGAGATTTCTATAAAATCAAACTGAAGCAGGAAATAGATGGGACCCCAGGGCAAGCAATTGGAAATGGTTCTCTGTGGACTGACGTTCCAATACAAAATAGCAGAACAAACAAAGGAAGAGATTGAGCCTGCCCAGATAGAAGATATCTAGATGAGCCCACATATTTCTCATTCTTGAAGTCAGCAGACCTCCCCAACTACACATGCACAACAAGTATCCTAGGAAGTCAAACCGGAAGTGATGCGAAGTGACGCTAACTACACATAGGCCTCTTCAGTAGAATCCATCTTGACTAAAAGACGCATGCACACACAGGGGAAGGTCCTGTGACATACCAAATATGGACTCTGAACCAGGAAAATCAAGATGATTAGTCAAAAGAAACCCAGAAGAAATGTCCTATGTAAGTGATTTAAACAGCCATGAGGGCGTGACTTTCTTTCTCTCCCTGAACCTGTCTGTGTGTCTTCTACACATACTCTACTCTTTTTCACTACCTTCCGTCTTTGTGTGAATTCTTCTCTGCAAAACTAAAGAGCCAGGACCTTGTCACTGACAACTGGCTAGGTAGGATTCAGTTCTGTCACTACTGTGACCCGACCTCAATCTCTGGTGAGGAACCAAAGCCTTGCTGCAAGCCTCTGCAGGCTGAGGCCACTCAATATCAGAATTGCCAAGTGAAATGTTCATGTTAGATTTGGGTGGTCTGCTTCTGCAAATTTTTTGAATTTATCAATAACTGCCTTACCAAAATCCTTAAGAATCTTCATTCAGATACCTCATCACATTTTGTGTATTCACATTCTATGGCACCTTTATTTTTTATTTTGTTACATAACCACTCCCTATTTTTATTTTTTCATCTAAAATCATTTTATTTGACAGCCACATATTATGTATAGAAAAACCGCTGCTATTTATTGTTCTAACAGACTGTTTCCAAATGAGATTAATATTTAACTCAGTAAACTGTGTAAATAATTTATCCTCACCACTGTGGGTGGGCTTCATCCTATCCTTAAGGGACTGACTAGAATTAAGAGGTTGAATGGGAAAGAATTCTTTCACTCTGACTGTCTCTGAGCTAAGAAGATAGTCTTCTTCTACCTTCAGTTTTGGACTCAGACTGGAACTTGGACAGTTGACTTTCCTAATTCTTAGGCCTTAGGACTCAGACTAGACTATGTTTTTGGTTCTTCAGTGTCTCCAGCTTGCAGACTGCAGATACTGGACTTTTCAGCCTTCGTAAATGCTTGAGTCCACTCCTTTATATATATGTGTATGTATATATATATGTGTGTGTGTGTGTGTGTGTGTCCTTATTTCTGAGTGATTTGTCCTTTTTTAATAAATAATTTTTGTGTCTTTAATCACTGCTCTTACTTTTTCGGGCTTATTAGCCATATCTGCTCTTAATTTCTAAATTTCTGATTTTACTTTTACTATGTAGTTTCAAATAATGTTTGAAAATATTTAATTCTGATTGGAATGCTATATCATCATTTTCTTCTGCTGCATTATTATCACTGGATGAGTGGTATTCTATTCTGTTCAGTTCAGTTCCTTAGTCGTGTCTGACTCTTTGCAACCTCATAGGTTGCAGCGTGCCAGCTTTCCCTGTTCATCACAAACTCCCAGAGCTTACTCAGACTTCTGTCCATTGAATGGGTGATGCCATCCAACCATCTCATCCTTTGTCATCCTCCTCCTGTCTTCAATCCTTCACAGTGTCAGGGTCTTTTCCAGTGAGTTAGTTCTTTGCATCATGGCCAAAGCATTGGAGCTTCAGCTTCAGCATCAGTCCTTCAAAAGAACATTCAAGACTGATTTCTTTAGGATTGACTGGTTTGATCTCCTTGCAGTCCAAGGGACTCTCAAGAGTTTTCTCCAACACCACAATTCTGTAACTTGTTCCAATTCTCATCTTCTAATATCTTTTTCTCCCTTTAATTTTGTATGAAATTCCTACTTTTTTTTTTTTTTCTTATTTTAGGCAGTATTCTTAGTTAAGAGTATTTTTTATGTTTCTGTAATGACTAATTTTCATGATGATGGTAGTAGAGAGGGGGAGGTTTGCGTTTGCACAATGAGTCCTTTTTGGTTTGTGCAGGATCCTTACTTTTTACACATTATTGCATTATTTTTCCTCTCCATTGAAAAATCTCCAAGGGGCACATGCTTTCTTTATTTATCCATTTTTCTTTTATTTTTCATCAAGCCTTCCTTTTTTAATCCAACATTTTTTCAAGGTCCTCCCAGCATTAAATGCTGTGGACTGGCAAATATCTCACTCATCTTCTTAGCATTGGCCTCTTCTTTCATTGAATGGTTTTGTTTGTGTTTCATCTGGAACCTGATCTCTTGTCTTTTCCATGAAGTATCTATAGACTTCCCTTCCCTACTTTCTGTATCTACAAACTTACAATAGCACTGTTTCTACTGGAAGTTCTGTTGTAGCTGGGTATATTTCATTCTATTCATAGGTAATTGGAGGACTATTTTCTGCATTCTCATGGTCAGTCAGTCAGTTCAGTCACTCAGACATGCCTGATTCTTTGTGAACCCATGGACTCTAGATGCCAGGCCTCCCTGTCCATCACCAGCTCCTGGAGCTTGCCCAAACTCAGGTCCATGGAGTCAGTGATGACATCCAACCATCTCATCCTCTGTCGTCCCCTTCTCTTGCCCTCAATCTTTCCCAACATCAGGGGCCTTTCCAAAGAGTCAGTTTTTCGCATTAGATGGGCAAAGTATTGGAGTTTCAGCTTCAGTATCAGTCTTTTCAATGAATATTCAGGGAATAGTCCAATGAATATCCTGATAAACCTGTATGCAGGTCAAAAAGCAACATTTAGAACTGGACATGGAACAACAGACTGGTTCCAAATTGGGAAAGGAGTATGTCAAGGCTGTATATTGACATGGTGATGACAGTATATGCAACTCATTTATCATAGTTTTATTTTTGTTTTGTTTTTAAAGCTGTCTGAGAGATTCAGATACAAGAAGTCACTGTTATCCTAGGGCCAATTTAGTCCTTTGTGCATTTTTCAATGATAAAAGTCCTAAAATAAGCTTCTTTAACAAATATATCTGTACTTGTACATGTATCTATGTATATATATGTCTGACCTATATGATACTCTTGAGAAATTTTATAAAGAATTAAATTTTCTTAAGAATTAAGAATGAAGTTTCTTTAATAAAAATATTTCACATGTATGTGCTTTACACACATATATGGATGTTTGAGTATACTTATAGTACATATATAAATCTAATACCTCCTTTTTCAGTTTATAGGTGCTCACTCTCAACCTAATTTGTCCTCTATGATATGGACAGAGAGGTGTGGGAAATATTTTTTAAATTGTGCAACTATATCCAAAAATAAGTAAAATAGGTAAATAACATTATTGTTCATAATTATCACCAAATGCTAATTTTACACAGTAAAATTAAACAAATGGTATGTCACCATCTTCTGTTTCATTGAATATGTTTGTTCATTGCTTTTCCTCTGCTAGATCATTACTGCATGGAATAATTTATCTGTAGAAACTTAAGTTTGAAACACAAAGATCTAGGATGAATTTCGGTTAGACTTATACACTTAAGATGCAAAATATTTCTTATATGCCTATCTTTTAAACTTCCCTGGAGCCAGAGAATATTAAAATATATATGATTCAATATTTGCCACTAGAGAAGGAAATGGCAATGCATTCCAGTACCCTTGCCTTAGAAATCCTAGACAGAGGAACCTGGAAAACTGCAGTCCATGGGGTTGCAAAAGGGTTGGACACAAGTTACTGACTAAACAACAACAAATATTTGCTGTGACCTACTTTTTGTAAAATATGAACTTCTCCCAGTATAAATCAGTTTTACTAAAGGTAATAATATGTACATCCTAGTAATTCTGTTCTTGAAGATAATCATACTCTTAACATATTATTAAATAACATATTATTTAACATATTATTAAATAACATATTATTTAATAATATATTAAATTTAAAGTTAATAAAGTAAGTTAGTAAATAATCATTTAAATTATATTGATATTTTATTTAATAATGAAACATGCTATTAAATAGTATGTTAATAACAACATATTATTTTGCCTGAATAAAATAGTATATTTCATTCATAATTTCACATTTATTTAAATACAGGTTCTTGAGATTCTAAGTTAAAATTCATTTACCCCAAAGAGAGTCACAAAGCTGAGAAAAATCTCACTGTCTTCTCCTGAGTCTTATTTGGATCCCATCCTATTTCCTGTTGCCGAAAATGTATAAACTGAAAAATAAATACTTGCATTTTACCTTTAATTAAAGCAATAGTCAACATAAAGTTAGATTAATTTTCTTTTAATATAGGTGCAACATTAAAATTGTATAAATATGCTATTTCTCCAAATAAGACAGTCACTCAAATTCATGTGCTATCTTCATCTTTATTTAAATATCTATCTCTTAAACCTCATACTTTAGCCTTTGGTTCAACCCTTAAAACTGTAACTCTTTAAGGCTCCTACTGATTAAAGAATCCAAATGATGGTGTTTAGTAGCTCATAATTATGGTTCAATGGTTAACCACATATTACTTAACTTTTACTTGATAAGTAGGGAACTTTCAGTGTGAAGTAGAATAAACTTATTTCACATAACCAAACCTGAGACAGTCAGAATGAAGGTGCATAGTAGACATCAGAAGCTTCAATCCTTTTGAGTGCTCATTAATTAATTATCTTTTTTGGTAAAATTATCTTTTTCTGAGAATAAATCAGAAATGTTTAATCTGGGTTATTCCATTTGAGCTGATATAACAAAATTACATTAAAAAGGTAGCTTATAAAGTTCAGAAATTTATTTCTCATAGTTCTTGAGTCTAAAAGTCCAAGATCAGGGTACCAATATGGTTTCTTTCTGGTAAAGGTCACCTTCCTGGCTCATAGCCTGCACCTTCTTGCTATGACCTCACATGGTGGAAGGGGTTCGGGATCTCTGGGAGGTCTCACTCGTAAAGGCATGAAATTAACTCATGAAAGCACCACCTTCATTAGCTAATCACATCCAAAAGGCCCCTGTTTCTGATATCATCATCTTTGGGGGTTATGATTTCAACATACAAATTTTCAGTTCAGTTCAGTTCAATTGCTCAGTCATGTCCTACTCTTTACGACCCCGTGAACTGCAGCATGCCAGGCCTCCCTGTCCGTCACCAGCTCTGATAATTTACCCAAACTCATGTCCATCGAGTCAGTCATGCCATCCAGCCATCTCATCCTCTGTCGTTCCCTTCTCCTCCTGCCCCCAGTACCTCCCAGCATCAGGGTCTTTTCAAATGAGTCAACTTTTTGCATCAGGTGGCCAAAGTACTGAAGTTTCAACTTCAGCATCAGTCCTTCCAATGAACAGCTAGGACTGATCTCCTTTAGGACGGATTGGTTGGATCTCCTTGCAGTCCAAGGGACTCTCAAGAGTCTTCTCCAACTCAGCTTTCTTCACAGTCCAACTCTTATATCCGTACATGACCACTGGAAAAATCATAGCCTTGTTGGCAAAGTAATGTCTCTGCTTTTTTTTTTTATGAGTTTTTTTTTTTTCCATTTATTTTTATTAGTTGGAGGCTAATTACTTTACAATATTGTAGTAATTTTTGCCATACATTGACATGAATCATCCATGGATTTACATGTGTTCCCCATCCCGATTCCCCCTCCCACCTCCCTCTCCATCCCATCCCTTTGGGTCTTCCCAGTGCACCAGCCCTGAGCACTTGTCTCATACATCCAACCTGGGCTGGTGATCTGTTTCACCCTTGATAGTAAACTTGTTTCAATGCTATTCTCTCAGAACAACCCACCCTCACCTTTTCCCATAGAGTCCAAAAGTCTGCTCTGTACATCTGTGTCTCTTTTTCTGTTTTGCCTATAGGGTTATCATTACCATCTTTTTAAATTCCATATATATGTGTTAGTATACTGTATTGGTCTTTATCTTTCTGGCTTACCTCACTCTGTATAATGGGCTCCAGTTTCATCCATCTCATTAGAACTAATTCAAATGAATCCTGGAAATGTCTCTGCTTTTTAATATGCTATCTAGGTTGGTCACAACTTTCCTTCCAAGGAGTAAGCGTCTTTTAATTTCATAGCTGCAATCACCATCTGCAGTGATTTTCAACACCCCCCCCAAAAAAATAAAGTCTGACACTGTTTCCACTGTTTCCCCATCTATTTCCCATGAAGTGATGGAACCAGATGCCATGATCTTAGTTTTCTGAATGTTGAGCTCTAAGCCAACTTTTTCACTCTCCTCTTTCACTTTCATCAAGAGGCTCTTTAGTTCCTCCTCACTTTCTGCCATAAGGGTGGTGTCATCTGCATATCTGAAGTTATTGATATTTCTCCCAGCAATCTTGATTCCACCTTGTGCTTCTTTCAGCCCAGCATTTCTCATGATGTACTCTGCATATAAGTTAAATAAGCAGGGTTACAATATACAGCCTTGACATACTCCTTTACAAATTTTAGGGAGACATATTCAGACCACTGTTATTGTTCAGTCACTAAGTCATGTCTGACTCTTTGCAACCCCATGGTAGACTTCCAGACTTCTCTGTCCTCCACTATCTCTTGCAGTTTGCTCAAATTCATGTCCATTGAGTCAGTGATACTATCTAACCATCTTATCCTCTGCATTCCCCTTCTCCTTTGGTCTTCAATGTTTCCTGGCATCAGAATATTTTCCAGTGAATCAGCTCTTCACATCAAGTAGTCAAAGTATTGGAGCTTCAGCTTCAGCAACAGTTCTCCAAAGAATATTGAGGGTTGATTTCCTTTAGGATTGATTGGTTTGATTTCCTTGTGGTCCAAGTGACTCTCAAGAGTTTTCAGCACCACAATTCGCAAGCATCAATTCTTCAGCACTCAACCTCCTCTATGGACCAATTCTCATATCCGTGTATGACTACTGGAAAAGCCATAACTTTGACTATATGGGCCTTTGTCACCAAAGTGATGCCTCTGCTTTTTAATACACTGTCTAGGTTTGTCATGACTTTCTTTCCAAGGACCAAGTGTCTTTTAATGTCAATGCTACAGTCACCGTCCACAGTGATTTTGAGTAAATGAAAATAAATCTATCACCATTCATTCTATACACAAAACAAATATGCAATAGACATGCTCTATGACTGTAATCCAGCTCCGTTAATATAAACAACTGCTTTTTTTTTTTTTTAACATGTACTGATTATCTTATCTCCTGACATGTTTTCTATTGAAAGGAAAGAGAAAAAAGTTTATTTCTACTCATGCAAAATTATATCAAATTAAACTAATATAAAATGCTTGCTTGGATTCATATTTAGTCGTTGTTTAGTATCAAGCTGAAGATAAATGGTCTAGGCCCAAGTTTCACTGCAAAGTAGGCTTTTTTCCATTAACAATTAAGTGATTTCTCTATTTAATATCCCTATTTATCAAAAATAACTGCACTAATTACCAGATCAGGTTTTACATTGTTCACCTCTAAATACACAGATGATTTTGTTTTTCTAATTTTTATTTTAAAAGCATGACTCTATCTTAGTTGGTGTTTTGAAAGTAGCCTGAAAAATAATGAAAATATCTTTAAAAAGTTAAATACAATCTACTCGTCTTGGTAAATGTTTTTTGATGTTGAATTTAACAATTCTTTTTGGCTAAACATTAAGAGATCACTGAGTTCTGGTTGTAAGAGTGTGTAGTAAATTTCCTGTAATTTATGGTATTTAGTAGAAGATGCAAAAAAGAATTAGGAAAAATCATCACTCAATCTCATAGAAAATGTATTCACTTTCTAGGAAATTGTTAGTTATAAACAATGATTAATTACTCCAGTACTTTTGTATAAACACAGTATACTTCACAATTTTATGGAAAATAGTATTCAGATGAACATGAAATGTTAAACCAAATGAAGGTTGATTTTAAAATAAAAGACCATTAAATTTGAACTAAAATATGTTGAAATGAAATGAGGAAACTCTAAACACTATACCCTAAGCATTAAACTCTAAACCACTGCATAATACTATCCTTCTTTTCAAGTCCAGCTCTCAAAATTCTCCACATTTATGAACCAACATCTAATTAATTACTTAGTAATTAATTTTTCCATAAAATCATACAAATAAGAATTATGTGAAGAAAAACCTAGGCAATTAAAATAGAGAGTGTCTGAAAATTTTTCCATTTCTATTATGAGTCAAAATCTTTATAAAATATTTCCTTATGTGCTTGTTGTCATCATCTCTCAATTCTAAACTCCCTGAAAATTCATTGTATTGCTGCATTTATATCACTAATTATAAAAATAAATATATATTTCTCTCAATCTTATCAATCTGTATCTTATACAAAGAAAGTTTAGAATTTAGAGTATCTCAGTAACTTCTCTAATCATTTGCATCTCATTTTATATAAAAGAAAACATTATCAAATACAGTAAGAAATTTAGCATCCTATTTCAAGACATATTTCCCCCATGGAATACTTTGCCTCTTTTTCTTCTGAGTCAAGGTAGTCAGAAGAGTAAAAACACACATATACATGCACACAGTGATAAAGAGACATGTTAAAACCAGTTTTATGACAGATTAGAAACAGGTTGTACAAAATTTTGTTTTTAAATTGTACAAAAATCTTATATTGATAAAAATGAACTCTGACTCAAATAAGTGATTTTACAGAGGTATATGCTATTGGTGTACAAGTCAGTGGCATTTAGGCTCTCTGAACTAATAAAAGAAAGGATTTATAAATCCTAGAGGAATGTATGAAATGTATGTTCATTTGATTAGGTACCTGAAACATCCATTCCTTTAGAAAGAATTTTGACATTTAAGAAAATGACATTCTGTTCCTGCTTAAATCTCTACTGAGAATTTGAAATAGAGAAATTCTGTCTAATAACTGAAGAGGCTTCATAGCTTTTTAAATTAAGAAATGCTAATGGGACTTCCTGAATGGCAAAAAGTGGTTCAAAAGACCATAGAACACTAGTAGATTAACAAAATATTCAAAATAAACTTTTAAAGAACTCTCCAAAGTAACCAATAACTTTTAAAATCAGAGAAGTATTTATTCAAGAAAAATTGCTAAATCTTAATAAAAACAGTGAGCTTTGTGGCAGTTAAAAGTGCTCTATGCTTCTTCTTTTTCTTTTTTTTTTTTAAAAAACCAATGCCCATTGTTTAACATTGCAGCTGTCCGAGGCATAATCCCAGATGGGGCAAACAAGAACCTGACCAAAAAACAAAAGGAGGATCTAGAGAAGGAAATACTGGTGCATGCGTGTCATCACGTCAGTTGTGTTGGACACAAGAATACTGGAGTGGGTTGCCATTACCTCCTCCAAGGGATCTTCCCCAACCAGGGATGGAACTCATGTCTTTTATGTCTTCTGCATTGGCAGGCAGGTTCTTTACCACTAGCACCACCTGGGAAGCCCTATTTCAAATAGATCTAACATATTTCTAGGGATAAGGAGGACTGGGACTATGCTAAAGAAAGATCTGAGGAGGGCCTAATATCTCAATTCTAGCTGACACTGAGACACTGCGTACACAAGAGGTAAAGGTTAAGTCAGAAATATAAACTGCAGGAGTGTTAAAAGTGTATACTACACAGGTACACAAGCACATAGGCAAAGTATGGAAGACTAACTCATTTATATAAATCTCTGTCCAGTTAACTGATTATGTACTAAACTAACCAAGCACAGATGTCATTGATCACAAATGACAGACCTTACAAAATTAACCCAAATACATGATAGGAAGAATAACTGCACATTTTGGGGGGTGGATAAGAATTTCAGAGCCATCACATACTACTCAAAATGTCATTTCAAAGAAAAAAGTCATGATACACAAAGACACAACAACAAAGCAGTTGGAAAAACTTCCCCGCACAACACTAGAGCTCAAATTTAGTGGAAAAAATATCAAATCAGCAGCTATAAATTTTTTCAAAGAACTAAAGAAAACCGTGTCTAAATAACTAAGAGAAAGTGGGGAAACTGTGTGTAGCCAAATAGTGAATATTAATACAAAAGTATATAATTTGAACATAATTATTTTGTCATAAATTATATAACATTATATACATATATATAATGTATATAACAATTATATACATTTCAGTTATTGTATGTTCCAAATATTCTAGATTTGGAACATACAATAACTGAAATGACTAACTAAAGAGGTTCAGTGGGAAATATGAGTTGGCAGAAAAAAGAATTAACAATCTTAAGGAAATGCCAATTCAGAGTAACCAACATAAGCAACAGAAAGAAAATTAGTGGAAAATAATTCATAGAGCCTCAGAACCCTGAAGCATCTCTCTTTGATTTCTTCAGCAGAGCTCAAACCATACTAGAGCTCTATGGTTTCTGTCCTTTATTGTGCCCATCTTTGGGTTAAGTGTGCCTTTAATTCCCCTTCTGTTACTTTCCTCTATGTCCATGCACCATTCATTGAAGAAGGACTTCTTGTCTCTCCTTGCTATTTTTGAAACTACATTTTTTGTGTGTTAAGTTGTATGTACCTTTCCTTTTCTCCCTTGCTTTTCACTTCTCTTCTTTCTTCAGCTATTTGTAAAGCCTCCTCAGATCTCTTGAGATAAAGAAGAGAAGGAAAGAATACACAGAAGAACAGTACAAGTAAATCTTAATGAACTGGATAGCTATGATGGTGTGGTCAGTAATCCAGAGCCGGACTTTCTGGAGCATGAAGTCAAGTGGGCCGTAGGAAGTACTGCCATTAACAAAGCTAGTGGATGTGATGACATTCCAGCAGAGCTACTCAAGGATGATGCTATCAAAGTGTTGCACTCAATATGTCAGCAAATCAGGAAGACCCAGCCAGAGGCTGGAAAAAATCAATACTCACCCTAATCCCCAAGAAAGGTAGTACTAAAGAATGTTCTAACCATTGGACAATGGCACTCATCTCCCAAGCTAGTAAGGTCATACTTAAAATCTTGCATGCTAGGCTTCAGCATTATGCAAACCAAAAACTTCCAGACATCAGAGTTGGATTTAGAGAAGGCAGAGGAACCAGAGATCAAATTGCCAACATTTGCTGGATCACAGAGAAATCAAGGGAATTCCAGAAAAAAGCATCCACCTCTGTTTCATTGACTATGCTGTAGTCTTTGACTGTGTGGGTCATAACTGTGGTGGTGGTGGTTTAGTCACTAAGTCATGTCCAACTCTTGCAACCCCATGGACTGTAGCCTGACAGACTCCTCTATTCATAAGATTCTCGGGCAGGAATACTGGAGCCTGTCTCTTGAGAAACCTGTATGTGGTCAAGAAGCAAAGGTTAGATAGAACCCAGTATGGAAGAACTGATTGGTTCAAGATTGAGAAAGGAGTACGACAGAGCTGACTGCTATCACCCTGTTTGTTTAACCTATACACTGAGCACATCATGAGAAATGCTGGACTGGATGAGTTAGAAGTTGAAATCAAGATAGGAGGGAGAAACATAGCAACCTAGGATACTCAGATGATACTGCCCTAATGGCAGAAAGTGAAAAGGAACTAAAGAGCCTCTTGATGAGGGTGAAGGAGGAGACTGAAAGAGCCAACTTAAAATTAAATATTAAAAGAAAATGTAGGTCATGTCATCTGGCCACATTGCTTCATGGCAAATAGAAGGGGAAAAGGTGGAAGTAGTGACAGATTTCCTCTTCTTAGGCTCTAAAATTACTGTTGATGGTGTCTGCAGTCATGAAATCAGAAGATGATTGCTTCTTGGCAGGAAAGCTCTGACAAACCTAGACAGTGTGTTGAAAAGTAGAGACATTACTCTGCCAACAAAGTCCATATAGTCAAGGCTATGGTCTTCCCAGTGGTCACATATGGTTGTGAGAGCTGGACCATAAAGAAGGCAGAGTGCCAAAGAATAGATGCTTTTGAACTGTGGCGCTGAAGAAGAATCTCAAGAGTCCCTTGGACAGAAAGGTGATCAAGCCATTGGATCTTAAAGGAAATCAACTCTGAATACTCACTGGAAGGACTGATACTGAAGCTCCAGTATCTTGGTCAACTGATGCGAGCAGTCACCTCATTGGAAAAGTCCCTGATGCTGGGAAAGATTGAAGGTAGAAGGAGAAGAGGGCAACAGAAGATGACAAGGCTGGATGGTATCACTAATGTAATGGGCATGAACTTCAGCAAACTTCAGGAGATGATGAGGGAGAGAGAGGCCTAGCATGCTTCAGTCCATAGGGTCGCAAAGAGTCAAACTACTGGGTGACTTAACAACAACCACAACCATCAAACGTAACAACATATGCATAACAGGAGTCTCAGAAGGAAAGGAGAGAGAAAGACAGATATAATATTTGAAGAGATAATGACCAAAAGCTTGACAAATTTTAATATTTGTAAGATTTAAGATTTTTTAAAGGCTGAAGATTATTATCAATTAAAAGCTCAATGTGAAAGATAAGGTGACTCCTAATGTGCGAATGTGCTTAGTCACTTAGTTTTGTCCAACTCTTTCTGACCCCATGGTCACAAAGACCATGCCAGGTTCTTCTGTTCATGGAATTCTTCAGGCAAGAATACTGGAGTGGGTAGACATTTCCTTCTACAGGGGATCTTCCTGACTCAGGGATTGAACCCGAGTCCCCTGAATTACAGGTATATTCTTTACCATCTGACCCACCAGGAAAGCCCATTTATGTATATATGTATACATATGTTAATATATAATGTTTTTATTCATAAAAGATTATTGGATAGATTTTGCCTCATTTAAAAAAATGAATTCAACTATTATAAGGGTTAATAATCTTGATGATTTTTAAAATATTACTTCAGTGAAGTACAGGCTTTAAAGTTTCATTGGAATAGTGTTAAGCAAAACATCTAAAGACAAAACTTAGATAAAATATAACTGTGTTTAATTAATACATTTTTGAACATGTTAATAGTAATTAATCCTGTAGACAAAACTATATTCTTTAAAACAAAGGAAATTTGAGGTAATGAAAGCTAGAAGCTTCATAAAATTCATCCCTAAATTTTCACACAAAGAATTTTTGCCTGGAGTTTTCAAAGCTTTTTTGAAAGGCTTTCTTCTACCACAGAAGAATTTTCTATTCACAAAGTTATTTTTTTCCATTATGCTAGTAAAAGAATATGCCACAAAACTCTATAAACTATAATAACATATCAAGATATATTACATGCTTTAGCCATTACATGGCAATCATTTTATTTTTTCACAATTACCTTTGTAAACTAAAAATATGACAACTATAGCAACAGAAGAAATACATTGTGAAATAATTTTTATTTAGCAATGAATAAAATAGCTAGGATTAACACATAACTTTTCATACTGAGGTCCACAAATATGAGTTTGCCATTCTTTGTAATTACCATGACTGGTCATCAATTTAGTAGATATTTTGCATGTTTGCCTTTTTACATTACCATGGATAAGCTTTCCATATTTTTATTGAAACCAATGTTTATTTTTCTGTTTGAGACTAGAAATATTCTGTCTTGTTCCTTTTGATTATCATCAGTACAGTGCAAGTTAGTATTTGTGTGATTTCTGTGTATAAAATGTCTTTTAACTCCAACTCCTCTTATTCTTACTCATAGTTTTAGTTCTGATACTCTCCTCAGTCAAACTGTTCCAATTATCCAAATGCATCACTCTCTTACAATCTTTTTCACCTCTAACTCAGATCTATTTTCTAGAGAGGGATGTGCATGATAATGAAAAACCTGAGAAAATTCTTTTTTTAAGCTAGCATTCTTGCACACAAAATGTTGTATTGTTTATGTAGACAGAAGCATTTTTATTAAAAAGTATTAAAATATTTTAAAAAAATATTTTAGCAGTATTTTAGAAAAGACACTTCACAATGAAAATGTAAGGAACTGCATTGTATTGTCCTGGCATAGGACACAAATTAAAATTTTTGGTGAATTAGTGCATATAGTTGTAATTGGATAAATGCCCTCAAAAGATAAAAATGAAAATTGAGAACATTCGGAAGAAAGAGTGAGAGGCAAAAACATTTAAAGTAAAAATTTCCCATTTTTAACAGTAGCACTGATAGCCTATATAGACACTCATAGTGATTGCTATGAATAATTGCAATTATTTAAATGTTCAAGTCATTGTCTAGGAAGTTACTCTAATTATTTATTTTCTTACTCTACATGTAGACATCATTTCTTAATTACATGAACTGGTCAATTTATAGAAGTTCTTTCTTGGATGTTGAGATTAAGAGTCATCTTCACAAGAAAAGAATTCAACTTTATTACTTCTGGCTCTTCTCCCATGAAATGACATCCTCAACTAGCTCTCATTCTCTCTCTGTCTGTCTGTCTCTGTCTCTGTCTGTCAGTCTCTCTCAAGCTCTCTATACAAACACATGCACACTGTGTATGCATTCTCTATTATTTCACTGTATCACTTTATTCTCCTCTGAAGTCATTAAAGGAAATTAAAATCAAGCTTTGTTTTCTCAATTATGCATAAATTCAGAAAGTATTGTCTCAGAAATGAATCTGTTGTGCTCTGAAGGAATGATGTGGTAGAAGTTTGCCACAGGCTAAGGATGCAGGCTGTGTGTGGTTCCTTAATATTTTAATTTAAATTTATATTGACCTCTTAACCCAACATCTTGCTTTGAATTAATTTTTCTCAGATACCACACAAATTACAGAAAAAATTAGCAAATGCCTCATTGATATGATTACACATAACCTTTGAAATGTATCCAGATACTTATTATAATAAGAGAAGAAAATGATGCTATCCATTATGTTTTTTTATTATGTTTTATTTATGAAAGTACAATTTTTTTCTAAATATTATTGCACATAACTATTAAAAACAGAAGTATTTATTTACAATATTGATTTACAATTAAATTACAATTTAAAGTATTGATTTACAATACTTTATTAATTTCAGGTGTATAGGCAGACTTTAATTTCAATCATTTCACTGTTTTTGACATTTTTAATAATAGGTCTTTACTCACAGATTTAGAGAACTATTCACTGTGTGCAAAAATTTAAAGATAAATCCATTTCAGTAGATTATTCTCTATGCTATTTGGCAATAGTTATAAGAATGTCATCTATATTGCTTTTGTCAGAACTTTCTTTATTGAAGATTTATAGAATTATGGTAGCTGTTCTGTGGCCAGTTAATATTGTTTTTGACACTCATCATCGTTCAACTTATTTTTGAAACAATACTATCTGGAATTTTCTTTGGATAACATATTTTGAGTAACTAGCCCAGGCAGAATTGTGGTTCAGTTGTTATTTATGTCAACATGCCCTCCCCAAAAGTGAACACTACAGGCATGTTGTAATAAGCTTAGCTCATGCTTCTAATCAAAATTATTTGTTCAAAAGTAGGCATAGGGCCTATTTCTGACCAGCGAAAAATGACTTTATCTATGGATTTAGGCAAAGTAATTTTCCTTCTCCTCTTCTCAGTTACTATAGACTTAATTATTCATCAATTAGATGTAATTATTGAAAGTCTAAATCCTAAAAGTTGAATAGGGACTCTTACTAACTCCACTTTGCAGGAAGTAGCTGAGATTCAGACAAGCTTGGTTAGTAAACATCCGAACTGGAATAGGAAACCACATTGTTACATTTGGACTCTACCAAATACAACTTTTGAAGGTAAACATTTTCCAGTACCAATTTATAGAAAAACAAGGAATGATGAGGTTAGACCACTAATGAATTCAACTCTTAGACATGTTTTCACTTGTCTTTTGAAAACATTTGTTGTAAAAGTATTTTGCAGGGGCTCATACATCTTAATTATTCACCTAATATGAATTACTGCCAGTCAGCAATCCTTTTCAAAATATAATCCATACATACATACTTCCAGGCATCAGTTGTGTATATATGTACAAGGATATAAACATTTCACATGCATTTGCACACAAATGGACAAACATAAATTCAGTTATACACACAGAGCACACACACAAACAAGTCTGCAAGTATACATATTTTGCAACCACAAAGGAAGAGTAGATAAGTGGATGTAGACATATAATTTTATGCTGATCAAAGAAAATGGAGTGAAAGAATATCCTTTTTCTTGATGAAAATATTCTAGATGATGGACCAAACCTTGCCTGTGCTAGCTTTATTTTTGTTCTTCAGTTACTCAGTCATGTCTGACTTCTTGTGACCCCATGGCCTGTAGCACGTCAGGCTTCCCTTTCCTTCACCATCTCCCGAAGCTTGCTCAAACTCATGTCCATTGAGTCACAGATGTCATCAAATCATCTCGTCCTCTGTCATCCTCTTTGCCTCCTGCTTTCAATCTTTCCCAGTATAAATATTCTATGGCATTGCCCTTCTTTGGGATTGGAATGAAAACTGACCTTTTCCTGTCCTGTGGTCACTGCTGAGTGTTCCATATTTGCTGGCATAGCTGAGCGCAGAAGAATTGATGCTTTTGAACTGTGGTGTTGAAGAAGACTCTTGAGAGTCCCTTGGACTGCAAGGAGATCCAACCAGTTCATACTAAAGGAGATAAGTCCTGGGTGTTCATTGGAAGGACTGATGTTGAAGCTGAAACTCCAATACTTTGGCCACCTGATGCGAAGAGCTGACTCATTTGAAAAGACCCTGATGCTGAGAAAATTGATGGCAAGAGGAGAAGGGGATGATAGAGGATGAGATGGTTGGATGGCATCATTGACTCAATGGACATGGGTTTGGGTGGACTCCAGGAGTTGGTGATGGACAGGGAGGCCTAGCGTGCTGTGTTTCATGAGGTTGCAAAAAGTCAGACATGACTGAGTGACTGAACTGAACTGAGTGCAGCACTTTAATAGCATCATCCTTTAGGATTTGAAATAGCTCACCTAGAATTCTATCACTTTTGCTAGCTTTGTTTTAGTGATGCTTCCTAAGGCCTACTTGACTTTACCCTCCAAGATGTTTGACTCTAGGTAAGTGAGCACACCATGGTGGTTTTCTGGGTCATTAAGACTTCTTTTGAACAGTTCTTCTGTGTATTCTTGCCACCTATTCTTAATATCATCTGCTTCTTTTAGGTCCATACTATTTATGTCCTTTACCATGCCCATCTTTGCATGAACTGTTCCCTTGGTATCTCTAATTTTCTTGAGATCTCTAGTCTTTCCCATTCTATTGTTTTCCTCTATTTCTTTGTATTGATCAACGAGGAAGGCTTTGTTACCTCTCCTAACTATTCTTTGGATCTCTGTATTCAGATGGTCATATTTTCTCTTTTTTCCTAGTCTTTTGCTTCTCTTTCCTCTGGATTTTTTATCAAAAAAAAAAAAAAAAAAAAAAAGGCAACAGCTTCTTCTTACTATCTAACAGACAATGAGGTGAATTTTGTGTCAATTAAAATAAGATTCTAAAAGAATACATTGATGCTCAGAGATTTTTGCTTTTCAGAATGACTATTAATAACAGTAATATTATCTGCATGAACAAGTATTGAAAGAGATGGAATCACAGTCAAGAATAATTTTATACTTTGAAAATTTGTACCAGGGTTGACTCCATTGAAAAGATTTGCAGTTCTACCTTCAGAGACTAACAGAGTACATAATCAGTTAGGTTCAGTTGTTCAGGCATGTCCAACACTTTGAGACCCCATGGACTACACCATGCCAGGCCTCCCTGTCCATCACCAACTCCTGGAGCCTACTCAAACTCATGTCCATGGCATCAGTGATGCCTTCCAACAGTCTCATTCTCTGTTGACCCCTTCTCCTCCAGCCTTCAATTTTTCCAAGCATCATGATCTTTTCCAATCAGTCAGTTCTTTGCATCAGGTGACAAAGTATTAGAGTTTCAGCTTCAACATCTGTCCTACCAATGAATTTTCAGGACTGGTTTCCTTTAGGATGGACTGGTTGGATCTCCTTGCAGTCTAAGGGACTCTCGAGAGTCTTCTCCAACACCATGGTTCAAAAGCAGCAATTCTTTGGTGCTCAGCTTTCTTTATAGTCTGACTCTCACATCCACATATGACTGGTGGAAAAACCATAGCTTTGACTAGACAGACCTTTGTTGGCAAAGTAATGTCTCTGCTTTTTAATATCCTTGTCTAGGTTGGTCATAGCTTTTATTCTAAGGAGCGTGTGTCTTTTAATTTCATGGCTGCAGTCACCATCTATAGTGATTTTGGAGCCCAAAAATATAAAGTCCGTCACTGTTTCCATTGCTTCACCATGTATTTGCCATGAAGTGATGGGACCAGATGCCATGATCTTAGTTTTCTGAATGTTGAACTCTAAGCCACCTTTTTCACTCTCCTCTTTCACTTTCATCAAGAGGCTCTTTAGTTCTTCTTCACTTTCTGCCATAAGGGTGGTGTCATCTGTGTATCTGAGGTTATTAACATTTCTCCCTGCAATCTTGATTCCAGCTTCTGCTTCATTCAGCCCAACATTTCTCATGATATACTCTGCATATAAGTTAAATAAGCAGGGTGACAATATACAGCCTTGATGTACTCCTTTCCTTATTTGGAACCAGTCTGTTGTTATATTGCCAGTTCTAACTGTTGCTTCTTGACCTTCATAAAGATTTCTCAGGAGGCAGGTCAGGTGGTCTGGTATTCCCATCTCTTTAAGAATTTTCAACATTTTGTTGTGGTCCACACATTCAATGACTTTGGCATAGTCAATAAAACAAAGACAGATTTTTTTTTTTTTTTTTTTTTTTTCTGGAACTCTCTTGTTTTTTCAATGATCCAGCAGATTTTGGCAATATTATCTCTGGTTCCTCTACCTTTTCTGAATCCAGCTTGAACATCTGGAAGTTCATGGTTTATGTATTGCTGAAGCCTGGTTTGAGGAATTTTAGCATTACTTTGCTAGTCTGTGAGGTGAGTGCAATTGTGCTGTAGTTTGAACATTCTCTGGCATTGCCCTTCTTTGGGACTGGAATGTAAACTGACCTTTTCTAGTCCTGTGACCACTGATGAGTTTTCCAAGTTTGCTGGCACTTTCATAACATCATCTTTTAGGGTTTGAAATAGCTCAACTAGAATTCCATCTCCTCCACTAGCTTTTGTCATAGTGATGCTTCCTAAGGCCCACTTGGCATCATATTCCAGGATGTCTGGCTCTAGAGTGATCACACCATCATGGTTTTCTGAGTCATAAAGATCTTTTTTGTATAGTACATAATAGCCAGATTCTAAATTCCTGGGAGACTACTCCATGTGGTTGTAAATATCAATTGCTAACCTCAGAAAAATTTTCACATTGTCTCATCTTATCAACAGCCCTGCCCATACTTATGTTTAGGCCTTCACTGTATCCTGCTTTGAAATTTGTAACACTTTTCTAACTATTGTTAACTAATACTTCTCTGTTTAAGTGGAAGTGAAAGATACAGATATAGGTATCAATTATTTATGCTTCTCTGGAGAATACAGACTAATACATTGGTTATTGTGGCTAAAATTTGATATAGGCACTGATAAATTTTTGACATGTGAATGCAGATACATGAGCCTACTGGTTCCTGCTTATGACTTGGAAGGTGCCGAGTTAGAGAGCACCATCTGCAATAGTTCCAACTTGATAGGCTTCCTATCTGCTCTGAGAAATGTTAACAAGATACTTATGCACTCGCCTGCAGGAATAAGTGGGTTGACATGGCTGGAACAACTTGGCATATGGCAGGGTTTCAGGGGAGGCCTTTGCAGACTCCAAAGCTCCAACTGTAATATAATGGCTATGTCTGGCCCTCAGCTGTGATCTGAGCATGGTTCCAGTGGTGGCAGTAATGTCAATGTTGGTAATCTTGACACAAATTTGTGACTCAGAAGGCACTTGTATCACTATGAATTCATGAACTGGTTTAAACCTATACTAGAATATGAAGCTAGGTATCACAGATTCAAATATTCTGAATTGAAATCTAAAATTAGGACAAGACAAAAATAATGTCTGCTGTTCATAATACTTTAACCAGAAGAATATCATTGTTCTCTTTTGTGTATACATCTTCAGGTTGGATTAAAGCCCCAGAACAACTGATGATGCATATAAAAGGCACATTTATTTTTCTAAAAGGATAAATTATATTATAGTATTACATTTATATTAAGCACATTTTATATTTACAGATGTCTAATGCATAACCAGAAATCACATATTAGAACTGCACAACTGAAAAGTGGTTAGTTTTCACAGTTTGTTGTAATCCACACAATCAAAGGCTTTAGTGCAGTCAGTGGAGGAGAAGTAGATCTTTTTTTCTGGGATTTCTTTCTTTTTCTATGATCCAGTGGGTGTTTGTAACTTGATCTCTGGTTCATCTATCTTTTGTAAATCCACCTTGTACATCTGGAATGACTCAGTTCACATCCTGCTGAAGCCTAGCTTGAAGGACAAATTTGCTAAAGTTTTGAAATGAAGGTACCCTAAACAACAATTTAATTGTATTAGTTATGTGATATAATATGATAAGCTGATTTGAATGTGAACAATCCTTGTGATTGCCAAAGAATAGTTTTAGGAGATAAGAACTACAATGATCATACCGAATGAACCACAATTTTACTGACAGTTGTACCATTATCATAATCTTTTTTTATTACTATTATAGTCTTTTCTTTACAAAGATAGTAAGATATCAATATTCTGCAATCCATTAACAGCAATAAAATGATATTTTTTTATTTTTTCCCTATGAAAATGGTTTTTATATTTTCATGAATGACTTGAAAATTATTCTTCATATTTAAATTAGTAATTTTAAAGAAATTCAGATTTGATATTCATGAGATGACTGACTTTCATATTTTCAAAGGAAATTTTATAACAGAATACATTTTCAGCCTCTAATATTATGCTACCATATAGTATTTTAATTTTATGGAGAAGTGATTCATGTTGTAGGAGAGAAGGTAGTTCCTTTCTCTCCAAGAATATCTTGACATGTGGTGAATAGAACAAGAAAGAAGGAGTTTTTGTTACTGATGAACCTGCATTTTATTTTTCCTGGATGCAAGGATATACTTTTTTGCCAAATGATCTGTCAGATGACAGTTATATCTGTTGGTACTTAGGAATTCAACCTCTTATTGAGTTGCTCCTTTCCAACCAATCACTCTTACTGAGAATGGCACATTACCAAAAGTATGATTCAAGCCGTAGCCGGGAAAGAGCAATGTATAGTAACGACTGGGAACTCTCGGAGACTGAGGACAGAGAAGGCTAATTGGCAATGTTTAAATCAATGTTCAATAATTTAATAAACTGAGTACCTTTGTTGTTAAGGGTAGAATACATTACTTTACTTTCACCTAATAATGCCTGTTATAAATCTGAGAAGGTTCATCTCAGATATAGAAATGAATATATAGAGAGAGCTTAAAAGAAGTGAGGGACAAAGAGTTTTCAAAGAAGTAAACTTTGAACTCCTTTCTAATCCTAGAATAAATAATTCATATCTATTTGATAGCTAATACCTGGAATGCAGACTATATTAAAACAACATATCTGAGTCAAATTATTTTACAATGCTAAACATGTAACAGTGATTAGCAATAATGTACATTCTCAAAATAAGCTCGCTACAATGCTTTTTTTATAAAACAAGCTTCTGTGGTCATATACATTTGGGAAACACTAAAATAATATCTTTCTTATAAAGATTCACATTTTTCATTAACGTATATAAGTTAAGTTAATTTTCTCACCCTTTTACCATTGGGTATGTTTTCCAAGTAAAATCTGTTTGGAGATGATGAATACATAATTTGAAAAAAAAAAAAAGTCCTGTGACTATTTGAAGTAACAAATATTCTATTCATTTTGTTTTTTTAAGAAAAATGTTTTCAGAGAAGAGGAAGCAAAAAGTTTAAAATTATAAAAGTCTGGCTCTTTTTGACATAAAATGTTTAGATTGGCAACCTTAAAACCTTGTATATGTTATGAATGAACAGAGATTCAGGACATTGTACAGGAGGCAGTGATCAAGAACATCCTCAAGAAAAAGAAATGCAAAAATGCAAACTAGTTGTCTGATGAGGCCTTGCAAATAGCTACAAAAAGAAGAGAAGCAAAAGGCAAAGGAGAAAAGGAAACATATCCATTTGAATGCATTGTTCCAAAGAATAGTAAGGAGAGATAAGAAAGCCTTTCTCAGTGATCAATGCAAATAAATAGAGGAAAACAACAGAGTGGGAAAGACTAGAGATCTCTTCAAGAAAATTAGAGATTCCAAGGGAACATTTATGCAAAGTTGGTCACAATAAAGGACGGAAATAGTATGGACCAGAAGCAGAAGATATTAAGAAGAGGTGGCAAGAATACACAGAAAGACTATACAAAAAAGATTTTCATGACCCAGATTACCATGATGGTGTGATCACTCACCTAGAGCCAGACATCCTGGAATGAGAAGTTAAGTGGGCCTTAGGAAGCATCACTATGAACAAAGCTAGTGGAGGTGATGGAATTCCAGTTGAGCTATTTCAAATCTTAAAAGATGATGCTGCTAAAGAGTTGCACTCAGTATGCCAGCAAATTTGGAAAACTCAACATTGACCACAGGACTGGACTTCGGTCACTTCAGACTCTTTGCAACCCTATGGACTGTAAGCTGCCAGGTTCCTCTGTCCATGGGATTTCCCAGGCAAGAATACTGGAGAGGGTTGCCATGCCCTCCTCCAGGGGATCTTCCTGACCCTGGGATTGAACCTGCATCTCTTATGTCTCCTGCATTGGCAGGAGCATTCTTTACCATTACAGCCACCTGGGAAACCCTCCTTTGAATGTAGATTTGATGCATAGAACATGAATCAAAACCTTTGTTAGATATCTCAGTATCAGAGCACCTTATGATCAAATTCCTGACTATGATTTACCCGTTTTTTTAATACAATTTTGTTGAAATTTGTGCATTTTTTTCATTTATTTTTATTAGTTGGAAGCTAATTACTTTACAATATTGTAGTGGTTTTTGCCATACATTGACATGAATCAGCCATGAATTTACATGTGTTCCCCATCCCGATCCCCCCTTCTACCTCCCTCCCCATCCCATCCCTCTGGGTCATCCCAGTGCACCAGCCCCAAACACTTGTCTCATGCATCCAACCTGAGCTGGTGATCTCTTTCACACTTGATAATATACATGTTTCAATGCTGTTCTCTCAGATCATCCCACCCTCGCCTTCTCCCATAGAGTCCAAAAGTTTGTTCTATACATCTGTGTCTCTTTTTCTGCTTGCATTTTTTTTTATGAAAATTGTGCATTTTAAATAGTGTTGAAACATCTTTTTTTTTTTTTTTTTTTTTTACATTGTCTTTCTAATTGTTATTGCTATTTGCAGAGACTGACTTGGAATAACTGCAAACTCTGCTTCCTCTCAAAGGTATATAGCCTTTGATATATCTGATATTTTTATTATTACTGTTTTTCTTTCTTTTTTTAACCTAGAAAAACTGAGGGTTCACATATTTCATCACTTAGTTGAGTTGTCAGCTCTTGATTTCAGCTGAAGCTTTGCTCAGATTCCTCAAGCCTGAAAGCCTTCTGTAAAACACTGATTGATCTGGTGGTGTTTGAGAAGCATATTGAAAATTCATCCAGTTCTTACTTTCATTGTTCACTGGTTTATTTATCTGTAGCTTGTTCAGGAATTGTAATTCCTCAGCTAACTAGGTAACTAGAGCTACCATTTGTTATGCTACAGTATAACAAAATACTATGTAAAAAGTGGCATGAAATACAGTAATTATTTTTCTCACGATACTGGAGGCTAGAAGTCCAAGATCAAGGGGTTAGCAGTTTCATCTTCTCCTTGGTTTGCAGATGGTAATATTCTCACATGTATTCACATGGTCTTTTCTTTGTGGGAGTGCATACCTGGTGTCTTTAACTTCCCTTATTTGGACATATGTCATTTTGATTTAGGAACTGCCTGTATGAACTCTCTTAATCTTAATTACTCCTTTAAAAGAGGTCTCATGTCCAATAGAGCCACATTCTGGGGGTTAGGAATTCAACATATGGGAGAACACAATTCAGTCAAATTGAAATATGACTCTCATTTCCAAGATCTTTAAACTTTTGGCTTGCCCATTATTTACCCCAGTCAAGATCACAACTTTGAAAGTGCTAAGTAATGAGTTTTTCCTGACAATTCCTATCAGTTTTGCCACTCTTAGTTGACAAAGCATTGGGTATCTATGTTCCACTCTCATACTGAGTTGAATCTGCACTCACTGGCAGTATAACTGCTTGTTTTTCAGTCAAGCAGTAAAACTACTACAGTTTTTAGCAATTGCGAGGCTGTGAGCTTTTCCAATGCATTGCCTCTTCACATCAGATGGCCAAAGTATTGCTGCTTCAACTTCAGCTTTAGCATCAGTCCTTCCAATGAATATGCAGGATTGACTTCCTTTAGGATTGACTGGGTTGATCTCCTTGCTGTCCAAGGGACTCTCAAGAGCTTTCTCTAGCACCACAGTTCGAAGAAATCAATCCTTCAATACTCAGCCTTCTTTATGGTCTAACTCTCACATCTGTACATGACTACTGGAAAAAAAATATAGCTTTGACTGTATGAACCTTTGTCAGCAAAGTGATGGCTCTGCTTTTTATTATGCTGTTTAGGTTTTTCACAGCTTTTTTCCCCAAGGAACAAGTGTCTTTTAATTTAATTATTGATTTTATTATTGGTCAATTTCTAGAACAGAAATACTTACCCACAATTCTTTTCAGTTATACTTTTTTTTTCCACTTATTAGTTGGAGGCTAATTACTTTACAATATTGTAGTGGTTTTTGTCATACATGGACATGAATCAGCCTTGGATTTACATGTGTTCCCCATCCCGATCCCCGCTCCCACCTCCCTCCCCACCGGATCCCTCTGGGTCTTCCCAGTGCACCAGGCCCGAGCACTTGTCTCATGCATCCAACCTGGGCTGGCGATCTGTTTCACCCTAGATAATATACATGTTTTGATGCTGTTCTCTTGAAACATCCCATCCTCACCTTCTCCCACAGAGTCCAAAAGTCTGTTCTGTACATCTGTGTCTCTTTCTCAGTTATACTTTTTGATGTGAGTGTGTGTGTGTGTGTGCGTGCACTTGTGTCTCTGTTTTGCCCCTTTCTCTCTTTCCTTTCTTCTTTCTTTCTCTCTCTCTCTCCCCTTCTTCCTTCTTTCCCTTCTTCCTTTCTCTCTGTTTGTGGAGCATTGACAGCCCCTTCCTTTATCCATATATGGAAATCCCTCTTCCTCTCAGCTTTCCTTTCTCTTACCAATTTCCTTCTAGATTTAATTTTATCTTTGTAAGAATACATCTTCTGGTTATCATCTAGAAAAATTTTCTTGGTGAATTTTCTGATTTCTTATATATTTGAAAATGTCTTTATTAAATTTTAGTAGAATATAGGATTCAGTATCAAGTTATTTTCAAGATATGGACAATTATTTTGACCATTGTAAGTGAGAAGATTCATTCCATCTTTTTTAAGCATAGAATTTAAATATGTTTAGAATTTTGCTCAGCGTATTTAAATTTCTGTATAATATGTATATGTATTTCTGTTTGTATTTGACATTTTTGTTGCCCCAAGAGCCTATAGGTTATTTCATGTTGCCAATAGAGTCTCTTGGCTGGTTTCACTTGTTTTCTATAAAGCTTCCAACATAGCAGATGTCTAACAAGAAAAACACATCATATTAAAGATTTTTGTCCACCTATTTAAACTCAACTATCATCTCCTTAGTCTGCAGGTACTATTGGCAATGCACTCAGGGAAAAGGAACTTGCAGTGTAAGCTCATGTAAGAATTCCTTCGAAATTTCTTTGAAATTTAGTTCATTTGTTCTTTATTGTTTCTACAGTACTCTGGTACCTTTAATAATGTGATTTTCTTAGTATATCTAGCTTTTTCTAGATGGCGTACTATGTTTTTTATATTAATCTCAGAAATAAAAGCTCTTACTGTTTTTTATTTAGTTTTGTAATCTGAATTATAAGATTTGTTTATAACCATATTCATTATTTGCAAATCTGTTGTAATAGTCCCAACAGAAATGCCATAATTTTTGTTGAATATTTCTGTTCTGTCTCTTTTCAAAAAGCTCTGAGATATTTAATCAATGAAATCCCATTGATTAAAATACTTTCAAGCTTATATGCTCAGATCATATAATCTGTGTTCTTTTTTTAGGGGAATTAAAACAACCAAGGAAAATGAGGGAATTTGTAAAGAATCAAACATAATTTATTTTTTCCTAAATGCTAGATTTACATTCAAAAATATAGAATAATCACTACTTTCTTTTAAATATTCTATATTATTATGATTATTATATCCAACTTAAAGACTTCAAATGTCTACATATTCTTTTGTTATGAATACAGCGGTGCTTGACCTTACAATCTTATGGGGAAGAAATCTATTGCAAAGTAAATAATGAGGCTTGTGATAAGGGTCATTAAAAAGCCAAGTTTCAAGGAAATTTATAATAAGGAAAGCTTACTTATTCTGTTGTGACAGAATGAAAAGGGCAGAGGATTCTTCCTAGAGAAAGTGATGTTTAGGTATGACTTGACAAGTAACCGTAGCCAAGTTTTCACAATTAGTGGTATCCAGTTCATGTTAAACACTTATTGCCTTTTAGTTAATAGAAGTTATAGATACAAACTGTGCATTTGTGCAGGTGCTCAAGATAGAAAAATATGAAAAATAGTGTTGAAGCAGAACAATGTATGACAAAGTATGGAAGCAGAGGGATTGACTATAATACATACATGAAACTAAAAGAAGAAAGGTACTACTATAGGTAGAAAGCAGAGTAAATGGAAGCATAGCTTAATTTGAGACTGAGGAAGAAATTGAAGATTATGTTGAATCTTTGAAGCTCTTTTATAGACTTTGGTATTTATTCTCAATGAGATTAGGTTATATTGAAAAATGTTAGGCACAGGATTGATTTAAGACAATCCATGTGTAAGATATATCCCATCTGGTTTTAAATTATAGAATTTGGGGTAGGTTTTGTCATACAGCAGTTTCCTTGATTGACAGTTGCAAGATATTTTCATCAACAGCTTCTTCATTTTACACATGTCTCTATTCATATGCCACGCCTTCAGGAATGTTTCTCTAATCATGTAAAATTACTATCTTCTTATCCTACTTTATCTTTCTTATTGTACTTATTAATTATCAATACACTATGTTCATATTTAATCTTATGATCTTTATTTTTGATATTAGAAGTACAATGCATTTAGAGTAGTTAATAGATTATTTGGCACAATGGAGTGACTCTATAAAGTTTTATTTTCTTTTAGCACTATTTAAATCCACACTTTTTATTTCTTTGATGAATTACTTACAATTATTTATAAAGTATTCCAGTCACTAACTAGATATGGCTCTGACCATTTCACGTGGTTTATGACATATCAAAATTCTAAGGTGGTAACTTAGAAAATCAAGCTAAATCGTCTCCTCATTTGATGAATTTCAGAGGACAATGTTCTAATAAACACTGTGAGTATTACTTAAATATCTCTTAATTACACAGTTGAACTGGTTGAGGTCATGTAATATTGGTCTGAGTTTAAACACCAGTTAAAACTGTGTTCTTGGTGATGGTTTAAGTTGTTCATACTTCAATATACTACCAATCCAGCAAATGATCAATGAAATGATGAACATTTATCAAGCTCCAGCCTTTGCTTTCCAGTTTTTCACAAAGTGCCTGAAGAGTCTTACATGGTTAATGAAGACTGAAACCCAATAATTCACGATCAATTTTTGCATTTAGTTAAAGTAAGTGTCATTAGCATTCAAAGGTTCCACCTCCCACTATAAAAAGGACATGCTTGTTAAGCCCTTGTGTGTGTGTGTCTGCTCAGTCATGTCTGACTCTTTGCAACCCCGTGGACTGTAGCCACGGGCTCCTCTGTTGATTCTCCAGGCAAGAATACTGGAGCAAGTTGCCATTTCCTCCTCCAGGGGATCTTCCTGACCCAGGCAACCCTCAGGACTTGCATCTCCTGAATTGGCAGGTGGATTCTTTACCACTGTGCCACCTAGGAAACCCCCAGTTAAGCCTTTGCTTGTTTACATAAACTAAATTTTTTGCATTACTGGTCATAAACCAGGGTTTGCTATGATTTTCTACAGTAATTGCTACATTTTTTATTAACAAAGTCAGTTTTACCTATTTCCCTACATCCTTAAAACAATGTAGTCTCATGTGTGATTAGGGATAAGTGTTCTGGAACAAATAAAGCTTGAGAGCAACTTAAGTGAGAATAGTTCATTTGATTTCTAGTGACATGGAATAAACAGGCTAAACTACCAATATTGTATGACTTCTTTTTACCAATATTATGTCACTTTTTAGAATAAAAATGAAGCAAATTTCATCTTTTAAAATATCTTTTTAACTTTAAGTAAATGCAAGATGAGACTAAAACAAAAAGTCTGAGTTAGATACATAAATTGTTAAAACTGATAGACAGGAAATATAACTCTTGATGGTGGCAAACTTTTCCCCTCACACAGGATAACCTCAGCTATATTCCTTAATTTTTGGAAAAATTTACTGCTTCTCATAAAGAGTTGTGAGGATTCAAGCATGATGTGAGAACCTTTGCTAAATCACTCTCCAGTGAAATTGATGGGATATATATATATATATTACATTATGTACTATATATTCATATTGAATATATTAGTTTCTTAATAATAATTTTTCTAGTGCTGGATCTTTAGTGTATCAGTGTATTAGCATATTATATATGATCAGTTACATACTTTAGAAAATTGTTAGATATAGTAACTGTTACAAAACAATTTCTCCTGTGCTTGCATTTTTTTGCATCCAATAATTGATTCAATTATTTTAAATTTTATTTTACTCATATAAAGAAATGAGTAAGTTAGTAATATGCTTTGGCTTACTCTAGAAATCAGCATCACAGAATATAAAAACTGAAATAATCTCAGTAATTTGTTCTTTTCTTGATGAGAAGAAATACCAATATGTACCTGATAATTGGAATGGGAGACACTTGTCTACTCGTAATATAACCTTAAGTGTTTTAGCACTGATATGTACTATATAATCATTTACAATATTTTAGTATTCATTAAAATGTGTTTCATATACAGATAACATTTCTTTTCTGACTTCTAATAAATTCTGTCTGAGACCTAGAGCTCAAATACCCATGCTTTTGAGTTATTGTGTGGAAATTGAGCAGGAATTTAATTTTGCCTGATAAGTGATCCCCTTCTGCTGAAACAGCATCGTATCACCAAGGATAAAATGAATCCTATTAAAAGGAAACATAACCAAAGTGGGGGTTTCCAGATTAAATAAAACATTATATTTTACCAGTGTGTTGGCAATCATCATAAATACATAATTTATAGCAGCCATTTTATATAAGGTGGATAACTAAATAGGTCTCTTCTTTTAAATATAACATATTTCATTGGTTACTTCTCTTATAGTGTCAGCAGTATTGTATTTCTTATCCATAACTTATGCTTTTATTGTAGAGTTTATTTGATTCAGTTAGGTAGATTTCCAAAGGCAAATGTAATGGATTAATTTCTCAATGTCTTATATCCATTGGATTTATTACTTTATAGTATTTAAGATTTGAAAGAATGGCAAATACTTAGATTAAAAATTAATTTCATGAGGCATTTCCACACAAAGTATTTTTAGAACATATGAATGAAAACCTTGACTGTGTGTGTGTGTATGTGCATGTATGTGTCTCTGTGTGTTTGTGCATGCACAGAAATGCAAACATGTATTTATATATATATATATTTGCATATAATGCATAAAAGCAAGTGTTGGAAAATTATTTTAGTGGATAATTTCTCCTCTTTAGCACTATTATACCTGAAATTTTGGAATACATAATTGACTGAAGAATATATAAATAGGAAAACATATAAATGAGCATGTAAGATAGCAATCATGCATTGAGTCCTTAGAGAATCTATTTCAGATATCTTCCCTCACTTTTCCTTTCCTCTGCAGAGAAACAAATTAACAGCTTTCAAAGTATCAAGTAATTCCATATGTAAATATAGTTGAAATGTTCTGTAGTTTCTTACAACTTTTACATGAATATTTAAATAATTTGCAGTGAAATAACTTTGTATATATAACAAGGAGAAAATGTTACCTTAATGATCACTTTTTGGCCTAAGTGTAAAGTCATGTCTAACGTATTTCTCTTCTTAATGATAGAACTTTCAGAGACAGCATGATAAATTGTGTTCAGTTCAGTTTAGCCGCTCAGTCATGCCAACTCTTTGCAACGGCATGAAACACAGCATGCCAGGCCTCCCTGTCCATCACCAACTCCTGGGGTTCACCCAAACCCATTGAATTAGTGATGCCATCCAACCATCTCATCCTCTGTCATCCACTTCTCTCTCTGCCCTCAATCTTTCCAGCATCAGGGTCTTTTCAAATGAGTCAGGTCTTCACATCAGGTGGCCAAAGTATTGGAGCTTCAGCTTCAACATCAGTCCTTCCAATGAACACTCAGAACTGATCTCCTTTAGAATGGACTGGGTTGGATGGCCTTGCAGTCCAAGGGACTCTCAAGGGTCTTCTCCAATGCCATGGTTCAAAAGCATCAATTCTTTGGTGCTCAGCTTTCTTTATAGTCCAACTCTCACATCCATACATGACCAGTGGAAAAACCATAGCCTTGACTAGACAGATCTTTGTTGGCAATATAATGTCTCTGCTTTTCAATATGCTATCTAGGTTGGTCATAACTTTCCTTCCAAAGAATAAGTGTCTTTTAATTTCAAGGCTGCAATCAACATCTGCAGTATTTTGAAGGTACAGTTTATTAGGTCCTCAAGGAAATGAGATGTTAAAGTAACAAAAATGTATTTCATTTTGTTACTTATAGGTACTTAAAGATATATCTCCATTTGAGATATATGTCTCCATATTCATAGACATTATATAGTTATGCAAATGCATTTAATAATAAAGTTATAATAAGTACTAGAATGAGCATATTACCTGATTTACATTGGTGGTCAGGGAATAATAATCTTCTGAGGATAATACTCAGTGGAAAGAAAGTAATTGTGAGTGGAAAATAGTAAGTATATTATTAACAGTTTCTATTCATTCTCTGCTTTTTGTCCTTAAATGATTTAATCCATTTCTTCTTATATACTGAGAATTCACAATTAGTACTAAGATAAAAACTTTTGGATAGCAACCCCCAAAATCTATTTTATGCATTACTGGAAATACCTGAAGGCATTCTAAACTCAGTATGTCTAAAACCGAACACTTGGTATCCCTTCCCAAGTCATATTTTCTTCCATTCTTCAATATCTTAATATATGGCACCACTACTCACAGAGTTTTTCAAACCAGAACTTCAAGATTATTTTTAATTCCTTCTTCACTCTGAGACCTCAACTCTGGGCCATAAGCATACCTGATATTTTAACTACAAAGGTCATCTCCTCTCTACACCACCCAAGTTGAATTATCATCCAAGTTGAACTACCATATTCTTTTGACTGATTCGTTATAGTTTCTTTCTTAATATCACCTCACTCCAATATACTCCCAAAGAAGAAAGGTGCAGGAGAGAAGACATTTCAAGGGGGAAATTTGTGCAGAGTCACAAAGATGAAACAAATTTTGGGAAACCAATATTCAGCCATAACAAGAGCACAACATGTATTTAAGAGAGGCTTAAGGGGAGAAAAGTTTGAGAGGTAGGAAGAAGTACGCTCAAGATGCATTCAATAAAGAGATATCAGATACATGTTATATTCTTTATTCTTACCTTGATTTGAAAAGATACAAAAATCTTGGCTGACAGCTTCCTAAAGTAGCATGAGTAGAAAGAATTAATGTAGTTAAAGCCATGGTGTTGTCAACAGCACTAAAATTTAGTTTTAGTGCCTCAATTGAAAAGTGCAAAACTCCATGGAAATGTTTTTCCAAACTAGTCTGTGGCTCTTTCACTAATACATTCATACCCTTCAGCTCAATATTTTATCAAGACTTAAATTATATAAATTGTGCTATATTTTTATAACACATAAAATGAAATGTCTTTAAAATCAAAGCTTTGTTTGCAGTTTAAAATCAGACAAATTATTTTGTGAAAGGGATTCCAATTAGAAAACATCTTTTAGCAGCATATATCAAATTACTTCCACCAGTTAGCATTATGCCAGTTCTGACGGAGGAAGATCACAAGATTTCAATTGCTTATATAAAATTGTTTCTTCTCACTGAAAGTAAAAGTCGCTCAGTTGTGTCTAACTCTTTGCGACCCCATGGACTATACAGTCCATGGGTTTCTCCAAGCCAAAATACTGGAGTGGGTAGCCTTTCCCTTCTCCAGGGAATCTTCCCAATCTAGGGATCTAACCCAGGTCTCCCACATTGCAGGCAGACTGTTTACCAGTTAAGCTGCAAGGGAAAGTTTTTGTTTTATCTTCTCATTATTCAGTTAATTTTGATTCTTCAAAATCAGAAAGAGATATCATGGCCTTTTAAACATTAGCCACAAAATTTTATCATTAGTGATTCTAAAATACAGATTCCCTTAACTGTTACTGACTGAGACTTAGAGGATATTCTTAAGATAGCTACTAATACTGAAGTTAAGAGAGGTCAGAATTTTCACAGAACACTGTGTATGTGTGCTCAGTCACTCAGTCATGTCTGACTCTTTGTGACCTCATGGGCTGTAGCCTGTAAGGTCCTCTGTCCATGGGATTTCCAGGACAAGAATACTGGAGTGGGGTGCCATCTCCTTCTCCCGGGGATCATCCAGGTACAAGGACCATATATTTGTCTCCTGCATTGGCAAGCAGATTCTCTAATACTGCACCACATGAGGAGCCTTCACAGAATACTAGGGAATATATACAAATTATGACACAGCAAGCCATCATAATATGATGCCAACTTTCTATTACCTATGAAGTAAAAAGAGAAAAAAAATCTTTTAATTAGGAGACATTGTTTCAAATGTCATTTTCACTGCTTATTCTCTCTTTAAATTTAATTTGTTAATCTTTCTCAATCTTAGGTTTTCACCCACAAAAGGAAGATAATCAGATTATTCTGAGTTTCTAGAACAGGTATCTTTTTGCCTTTTCATACTGTTCATGGTGTTATCAAGGCAGGAATACTGAAATTGTTTGCCACTGCCTTCCAGTTGAGCTATTTCAAATCCTAAAAGATGATGCTGGAAAGTGCTGCACTCAATGTGCCAGCAAATTTGCAAAATTCAGCTGTGCCCACAGGACTGATAAAGGTCAGTTTTCATTCGAATCCCAAAGAAAGGCAATACCAAAGAATGCTCAGACTACTGAACAATTGCACTTATCTCACATGCTAGCAAAGTAATGCTCAAAATTCTCCAAGCCAGACTTCAACTGTATGTGAACTGTGAATTTCCAGATGTTCAAGCTGGATTTAGCAAAGGCATTGGAACCAGAGATCAAATCACCAATATCTGTTGGATCATTGAAAAAGCAAGAGAATTCCAGAAAAAAATATCTAAGTTTGCTTTATTGACTGTGTCAAAGACTTTGTTTGACTGTGTGGATCACCACGAACTGTGGAAAATACCAGACCACCTGACCTGCCTCTTGAGAAATCTGCATGCAGGTCAGGAAGCAACAGTTAGAACTAGACAGGGAACAACAGACTGGCTCCAAATAGGAAAAGGTGTAAATCAAGGCTGTATATTGCCACCCTGCTTACCTAACTTATATGCAGAGTACATCATGAGAAATGCTGAACTGGATGAGGCACAAACTGGAGTCAAGATTACTGGGATAAATACCAATAACCTTAGATATGCAGATGACACCACCCTTATGGCAGAAAGTGAAGAAGAACTAAACAGCCTCTTGATGAAAGTGAAAGAGGAGAGTGAAAAAGTTGGCTTAAAACTCAACATTCAGAAAACTAAGATCATGGCATCTGGTCCCATCACTTCATGGCAAATAGATGGGGAAACAGTGGAAACAGTGAGAGACTTTATTTTGGGGAGCTCCAAAATAGCTACAGATGGTGACTGCAGCCATGAAATTAAAAGATGCTTTCTCCTTGGAAGAAAAATATGACCAGCATAATTTTTAGACAGCATATTTAAAAGCAGAGGCATTACTTTGCCAACAAAGGTCCATTTAGTCAAAGATATGGTTTTTCCAGTAGTCATGTATGGATGTGAGAGTTGGACTATAAAGAAGCTGAGCACCAAAGAATTGATGATTTTGAACTGTGGTGTTGGAGAAGACTCTAGAGATTCCCTTGGACTGCAACGAGATCCAACCAGTCCATCCTAAAGGAGATCATTCATGAATATTTACTGGAATTACTGATGTTGAAGCTGAAGCTCCAATACATTGGTGACCTGATGCAAGAACTGACTCATTAGAAAAGACCATGATGCTGGAAAAGATTGAAGGCAGGAGGAAAAGGGGATGGCAGAAGATGAGATGGTTGGATGTCATCACGGACTCAATGGGCATGAGTTTGAGTAAACTCCTATAGTTGACATTGGACAGGGAGGCCTGGCATGCTGCAGTCCATGGGGTCACAAAGAGTCAGACATGACTGAGTGACTCAACTGAACTGAACTAAATTGAGAACAGATATACAGTGTTAGGAACATTTTCACTTCTAAATGTATGTATTCATATGAAAACCTTTAGGAAATATTCTTTTGGAAAACCTTGAGAACAGATAAGTTAGGAGACTTTTGATTAAGCATATCAGATATTTAGATACATAGAGAAATAGAGAGCAAGATAGAGAAATAAGGAGATGGATGGATGGATTAATAGTTAGATAGGTAAATAGCTAGATGCATAGATGCATTCATATATATATATATATATATATATATATATATATATATATATATACATAGATCCATAGATGGAAGTTAGTTTTTTTGATTTTACCATATTCAAATGAAGACATTTGTGACCTTGTGAAGTAGTCAGCCTTTGGGCATCTATTTTAATAAATTGATTTGTATGACAGAAAATAATTTGCCTTGTCAAACATCAATACCTTTTCTCAGAGAGGGGGATAGCACTGTCTATCTTAAGTATCAGATTCTAGGCCCAATTATGTATAATCATGACTAATACCACAGAGATAGACATTTCAGGATATATCTCAAATTATTATTTTCACAGAGGCTTACTCACAGACAATGCTGTAGTTTTAAGATCTAGGTGGCATATTCTATTTTTTTAATTGAATGAAAGACTCTAAGTTCTATAGAGCTTTAACATTTTTGAGCCACATACATGGTTTAATATAGTATCATAATAATTTTTTCTCCACCTGGTACCCTCTCCTTACCCATAATAACTAGTTGACTCTATGAATCTGCTTCCTTTCTGTTCTATTTGCTATTTATCAATTTTTTTTTTACATTCCACATGTAAATAATATCATATAGTATTTTTCTTTCTGTTTGACTTATTTCACTTAGCATAATGCCCTCTAAGTCCATCCATGCTGCCACAAATGACAAAATTTCATTCTTCTTGGTGGCTGAGTAATATTCCATTTTTCTGTTTGTGTGTGTGTGTGCATGTGCATTTTTTTTTTTAATCCATTAACCTCTTGATGGCCATTTATGTGGCTTGTGCACCTTAGCAATTGTAAGCAATGCTCCTATTAACACTGGGGTTGTTTGTCAGATGTACACCCAGCAGTGGAGTTGCCAGTCTTATGGTAGTTTTATTTATAGTTTCCTGAAAAATCTCCATTCTGCTTTCCAATTTACATTCCCAACACCATTGTATGTGGATTCACTTTTTTCTACATCTTTGCCAACTGGTGTCATTGGTTTGTTTTTTTTTTTTTTTCTTTTTTTTTGATGATGCCCATTCTGACCAGTGAGATGTGATACCTCACTGTGGTTTTGATTTGTATTTGCATTCCCCTGATTATTTGTGATGTTGAGCATCTTTTCATTTACTTGTTGACCATCTGCATTTCTTCTTTGGAAACATGTCTATTCAATTCTTCTGTTCATTTTTCATTGAATTGTTGTTTGTTTGATGTTGAGCTGTATGAACTGTTTATACATGTTTGATATTATTCCCTCATCAGTCACATAATTTGCAAATATCTTCTCCCATTCAGTAGGTGAGAATGGTTTCATTTGTTGTGCAAAAAGCTTTTAACTTTAATTACATTGTACTTGTTTATTGCTGTTTTTATTTTCTTTGTTTTAGGAGATGGATTCAAATAATATTTCTGGGGTTTATGTCAAAGAGTGTTCTGCTTATGTTTTCTTCTAGGAATTTTATAGTATCTTGTCTTATATTTAGATTTTTAATCCATTTTGAGTTTATTTTTGTATATGGTGGTAGGGAATGTTCTAATTTTATTCTTTTACATGTAGGTATCAAGTTTCCCTAGCACCAGTTGTTGAAAAGATCATCTTTTCTCCACTGTATGTTCTTGCCTCCTTTTTCATACATTACTTGACCATAAGTCTGTGGACTTATTTCTGGGCTCTCTATCATGTTCCATTAATGTGTGTCTATTTTTTGTGCCATACTGTTTGGGGGATTGTATGTTTGTAGTATAGCCTGAAGTCAGGGAGTGTAATTCTTCCAGCTTTGTTCTTCTTTCTCAAGATTGTTTTTGCTATTTGGGATATTTTCATTCATACAAATTTAAAAATTATTTATTCTAATTCTGTGATAAATTACACTGGCATTTTTTATAGGAATTGCATTGAATCTATAAGTTGCCTTGGGTAGTAGTTTTATTTTAACAATATTAGTGCTTCTAATCCAATAATAGGGTATCTTACATTGGTTTATGTGGACTTCAATTTTTTTCTTCAGTGTCATATGGCTTTCTGTCTTTGGTATATGTCTTCTGTCTTCTTAGGTATGCTTGCTCTTAGTTTTTTTTTTTTTTTTTTTTTTAATGTTATAGCAAATGGGATTATTTCATTAATTTATCTTACCTTTACTTGGTTGTTGTATAGAAATGCAACATATTTCTGTATATCAATTTTGTATCTTGCAAATATACTGAATTCATTGATGAACTATAGTAGTTTTCTGAAGATATCCTTAGAATTTCTTATGTGTAGTATCATGCCATCTGCAAAAAATTTACTTCTTTACCAATGTGAATTCCTTTGATTTCTTTTTCTTGCCTGTTTAGTGTGGGTAGGAAGTCCAAAAATACATTGAGTAAAAGTGGAGAGAGTGAACATTCTTATATTTTTCTGATCTTAGAGGAAATATTTCAGCTTTTCACTGTTGAGTATGATATTAGCTGCATATTTGTCATATATGACCTGTACTTTGTTGACGTATGTTCCTTATAGCTCCACTTTCTGGAGAATTTTCATCCTAAGTAGGTGTTGAACATTATCAAAAGCTTTTCTATCTATTAAGACAATCTTTTTTTTTTTTCTCATTATCAGATTGTTACTGTGATGTATCACATTGATTTGTAGATATTGAAAAATTCTTTCATCACTGGGATGAATCTTACTTGAGCATGGTGCATATTGTTTTTAATGTGCCAATGAATTGTTTGCTGATATTTTATTGAGGATTTTACCTTTATGCTAGCTAGTAATATAGGCCTGTAATTTTCTTATTTTAGTTATATCTTTGTTTTGTTTTGGTATCTGGGTGATGCTTGCCTCATAAAATGAATTAACAAATATTCCATTTTGTACAAATTTTTGGAATAATTTTAGGTGAAAAGGTGTTAATTGTTCTCTAAACCTTTGATAGAATTCACCTCTGAAGTCATGTGGTCCTGGACATTTGTTTCTTGGGATTTTTTTTTTTTAATTTTTGACTCAATTTAGTTACTGATGATTTATCTATTCAAATCTTCTATTTCTTCCAGGTAACCATAAAGATGTGACCACTCACCTAGAGCCAGAAATCCGGGAATGCAAAGTCAAAGTTAAATGAGAATTAGGAAACATCACTACAAACAAAGCTAGTGGAGGTGATGGAATTCAAGTTGACCTATTCCAAATACTAAAAGATGATGCTGTGAAAGTGCTGCACTCAATATGTCAAAAAACTGGAAAACTTGGCAGTGACCACAGGACTGGAAAAGGTAAGTTTTCATTCCAATCCTAAAGAAAGGTAATGCCAAAAAATGTTCAAATACTGCACAATTGTGCTCATCTCACACACTAGCAAAGTAATGCTCAAAATTGTCTAAGTCAGACTTCAACAGCTTGTGAACTGAGAACTTCAGATGTTCAAGCTGGATTTAGGAAAGGCAGAGGAACCAGAGATCAAATTGCCAACATCTATTGGATCATCAGAAAAGCAAGAGAGTTCCAAAAAAATCTATTTCTACTTTATTGACTATGCCAAAGCCTTTGACTGTGTGGGTCACAACCAACTGTGGAAAATTCTTCAAGAGATGGGACTACCAGACCATCTTATCTGCCTCCTGAGAAATCTGTATGCAGGTCAGGAAGCACAGTTAGAACCAGATGTGGAACAACGGAATGGTTCAAAATTGGGAAAGGAGTATGCCAAGGCTGTATATTGACACTGTGCTTATTTAACTTATATGCAGAGTAGATCATGTGAAATGCCAAGTGAGATGAAGCACAAGCTGAAATCAAGATTGCCAGGAGAAATATAAATAACCTAGATATGCAGATGACACCACCCTTATGGCAGAAAATGAATAAGAACTCAAGAGCCTCTTGATAAAAGTGAAAGAAAAGAGTGAAAAATGGGGCTTAAAACTCAACATCCAAAAAACAAAGATCATGGCATCTGGTCCCATCACTTCATGGCAAATAGGTGGGGAAACAATGGAAACAGTAACAGACTTTATTTTCTTGGGCTCCAAAATCATTACAGATGGTGACTGTAGCCATGAAATTAAAAGATGCTTGCTCCTTGGAAGAAAAGCCATGACCAACCTAGTCAGCATATTAAAAAGCAGAGACATTACTTTGCCGACAAAGGTCTATCTATTGAAAGCTACGGTTTTTCCAGTAATCATGTATGGCTGTGAGAGTTGGACTATAAAGAAAGCTGAGTGCCAAAGAATTGATGCTTTTGAACTGTGGTGTTAGAAAAGACTCCTGAGAGTTCGTTGGACTGCAAGGAAATCAAACCAGGCAATCCTGAAAAAAATCAACCCCAAATAGTCATTGGAAGGACTGATGCTGAAGCTGAAACTCCCATGTTTTAGCCACCTGATGGGAAGAACTGACTCGATAAAAAAGACCCTGTTCTGGAAATGATTGAAGGAAGGAGGAGAAGGGGACGATGGAGGATGAGATGGTTGGATAGCATAACCAACTCAATGGACATGAGTTTGAGCAAGCCTTGGGAGTTCGTGTTAGACAATGAAGCCTGGCGTGCTACAGTCCAAGGGGTCACAAAATTTGGACATGACTGAGTCACTGGATTGAACTGATTTCTTCCTGGTTCAGTGTTGCAAGTTACAGTTTTGTGAGAATTTGTCCACTTCTTCTAGCTTGTTCATTTTATTGGCATATAGTTATCTGTAATAGTATTATGACTATGGTGTCAGTTTTAATTTCTTTTTCATTTCCGTTTTTTATTTATTTATTTTTATTTAAACCTTATCTTTTTCTGGTCATGATCCTGGCTAAAGGTTTATTAATTTTTATTATCTTTTTAAAGAGCCAGATTTTAGTTTCACTGATCTTTTCTATGTGTTAACTCTCTAATTCATTTATTTCTGATCTGACATTTATGATAATTGCAATTTCTTCTACAAACTTCAGCTTTTGTTTGTTCTTCTTTCTCTATTTCCTTCAGGTACAAAGTTAAGTTGTTTATTTGAGTTTTTTTCATTTCCTTTAATAAAAGCTTATGATACAAGCTATCATAATAAACTTCCCTCAAGTCAATGTATGGCAAAACCAATATAATATTGTAAAGTAAAATAAATAAATTAATTAATCAAAAAATGGAAAAAAAAAGAAAAGAAAACCTGTTTTTGTTATGTCCCATAGGCTTTGGATAGTTGTATTCTCATGTTCATTTGTCTCTAGGTAATTTTTGATTTCCTGAGACATACCTGAAGAAGGAATCATCTGGCCCACACCTCTGGACAACAGCAATGCTTTTTGCTCTGAAACTGAAGAAATATAAAACTGTCGTGGCACTATGAATGTTTGCTAAAATCTGGAAAGATAAGCTGACACAGAATGCAGTATCTTCATTGAGGCATTGATACCAAAACTTGTCTATGATGAAATGCCCCCTGAATAAAGTACTTCAGGAACATTTTCCTGCTCTGGGGAGCCTACATCAAAACATATGAAGAATCACAGAAGCAAACAAACCAAGAACTCAATCTTTTTTTGAGATACACTCATGAAAACCAGCTATTACTTACAGATGAGACTTTTGTAAATCAGGGATTGCAAAACCATCATTTTAGAAAACTTTAATTACTGTTTTCTTCTAAATATTTATTTTTTAATCATCTGAAAGCTTTGCAATAACCTAAACTTAAATCTATCTATTTGACTGGCTTTCCTTGAATCATTTCAACTCAGTAAGTAGATATTGAGAAACTAAAACAACTTTTGACCTGTAGGAACTTATAACTTAGATAATGCAAAGTAATGCAAATGACAAAAAAAGGAATAAATTCTCACACTATTATCAAAAAAGGAGAAAGATGTGTTCAATTTTTGAATTATTCAAATGAATATTATTACATATAGCCATATGTACATTTTTAGTTCCTAATTTGACAGTAAGTTAATATGTGCATATATTAATGAATGTTTATATTTGAACATAGATACAAAGCAAGAAAATAAAAGCAAATCATATTGCTCAGAAATATATATATATATATATATATTAATACCATTTCTTTGTCCTAGTTAGCCTTTGACATTTATTTATAATTTATTATCTCAAATTTAAATGATATCAGGCATCTTTAAAAGACATTCATTAACATTATATAAACAGGCATCTATTTCTGTAAGTGTGTTTCTGTGTAAATACTAGCCAAAAGCCTATGCTAGACAAAATATAAATCCATAATAATGCACATACTAACTTACTGTCAAATTAGGAACTAAAAAAATGCATATGGCTATACATAGCATTTCCTTAATTTTTTTCTTTTTTTTTTTTCTTGGTATATGATGGGAGGATTTAAATTCAAGATATATTTTTGATTGAAAGTTTTTATTTCTTGTAAGTCAGAATTATTTTTCACTATTTTTTAAGCATAACTTTAATTGGCAAATCACCATATGCTTTTGGCTACATCTCTGGACATTTAATGAATATTTTTTGTTAATATAATTGAGAAATGGCTATTATCCAAAAACATAATGAACTCTACAGTCTGTTCTTGTGGTGGCTGTTTTGTATAGAATACTTTAAATGGTGCGAGGCCAAATACCATTTTCATAATTCAAATTTCTGGAAATCAAAGATAAAAAAAAATGAAATTGTTCTGATAAGTATGTAATGTTACATTTAAGGAAACGACTATTTGAACAAACTGTTTTCTCATCATTAAGCATCAAGTACAGAAAATAGTGGGGGAAAAAAACACAGAGAGCAAGCGAGAGAGAAAGAAAAAGGAAGAAAAAAATAGGTGAAGGAGATCAAGAGGTACAAACTTTCAATTATAAAATAAATATCATAAATTTGTAATGTATAGCACAAGGAATATAGTCAATAATGTTGAAACAATATTATGTGGAGACAAGTGGTAACTGGACTTACAGTAACCCATAATGTATTTATATAATGTATTTCATAATGTATAAAAACCTTAAATCACTATTGCTTTACATTTGAACTAGTACAATAGTAAAAATCAACTATATTTCAATATAAAAGAAAGAAAATAGTCCATCAAATAATTCTACAATTAAAATGCTATAAGATTTTGAGGCTGAAAGAATGCTAAAAGGAAAAAATATCTTTATTACTTTAAGAAAAGTGATATAAATGTCAATATAGTAAATATAAAGAATCATATTATTATTTTAAGCTTTATAAAATATATATATCACTGCTGAAAAACTGTATAATACCTGGTGAAGTTGTCAGTGTATTAAATCTACCTAGTGAGACTGAGAAACTAATTTTTAAAAATTTGTTTAATTTTATTAATGCATTTAAATAGACATGTGCAGCTAGTGGGACTTCCACGGTGTCTCCATGGTAGAGAATCTGCTTGCAATGGAGGAAACACAAGAGACGCGGGTTCAGTCCCTGGGATGGGAAGATCCCCTGGAGGAGATTATAGCAACCCACTCTAGTATTCTTGCCTGGAGAATTCCACGTCCTCTATCCATGGGACTGTTGGTGGGCAACAGTCCAGAGGATTGCAAAGAATTGAACACAATTGTTCGGACTGAGCACACATGCATGTGTAGCTAATAGCTCAAATATTGGACAAGATAAATCTAAATACTGTACTTAAAAGGCAAAAATTGCTGAGTAGCAAAAAAAATAAAGCAAAATCCTACCATGTCCTTCTTATAAGAAATACTAGCTAAATGCAAAGATTTAAAAGTAAATGAATAAAAGCTTTTACAATACACGAAGCAAATACAAAAATCTGGAGTTTTAAGTTTAATATTAGAATAGTTTCAGACTTACAGAAAATTTGTAAAACTAGTACAGAGTTTTCATATATTCCAAACCAGTTTCCTCTATCATTAATATCTTATTTTAGTATGATAAATTTGTCATAATTAATGGATCTACATTAACACATTTAATTTTTCAAAAATGATTAAATCATATTTCCTTAACTTTCTAGCCTAGTGCATTTTACTGTTTTAGAATCCCATTCAAGGCATCACATTACTGCTAGTCAGAAAACTCTCTGGGCTCCTCATGACCATGACAGTTTTTCAGACTTTCTTTGTTTTTCATGACTGTGGGGCAAGGGCAAATTAGCCAAGAGCCTCTCTCCCTGAACATTTTGTAAATAGTGATTGTGTTACAGCTGATATCATTTATAGCACAGTGCATGTGTACCAAAAGATACTCGCTTGGTCACACGTTACTGTGTGCAGATATGTGAGCTCCACCTATAAAGCAGTGGGAATTCCTGCTGGGTCATGGCTGTGTCCATTGGGTCAGTCATGAGAGGAGAGAATATAGCGTGAATACTGCTATGGCTGTTGTGCCATCCAGGACAGAGGTTGTGCTATGTTTGTTTATGTTATGTCTGCTTCACATTAGCAAGTGCTTCACAGTTACTTCTTCACTTTCTGCCGTAAGGGTGGTGTCATCTGCATATCTGAGCTTACTGATATTTCTCCCTGTAATCTTGATTCCAGCTTGTGCTTCCTCCAGAACACTGGAGGAAGCAGTTTCTTATGATGCACTCTGCATATAAGGTAAATAATCAGGGTGACAATATACATCCTTGACATACTCCTTTTCCTATTTGGAACTAGTCTGTCATTCCGTGTCCAGTTCTAACTGTTGCTTCCTGACCTGCATACAGGTTTCTCAAGAGGCAGGTCATATGGTCTGCTATTCCCATCTCTTTCAGAATTTACTATAGTTTATTGTGATCCACAAGTCAAAGGCTTTGGCATAGTCAATAAAGCAGAAATAGATGTTTTTCTGGAACTCTCTTGCTTTTTTGATGATCTAGAGGATATTGGCAATTTGATCTCTCATTCCACTGTCTTTTCTAAAACCAGCTTGAACATCTGAAAGTTCACAGTTCACGTATTGCTGAAGCCTGGCTTGGAGAATTTTGAGCATTACTTTACTAGCATGTGAGATGAGTGCAATTGTGTGGTTGTTAGAGAATTCTTTTGGATTGGAATGAAAACTGACCTTTTCCAGTCCTGTGGCCACAGCTGGGTTTTCCAAATTTGCTGGCATATTGAGTGCAGAACTTTCACAGCATCATAATCCCATCACTTCAGCTAGCTTTGTTCGTAGTGATGCTTCCTAAGGCCCACTTGATTTCAGATTCCAGGATGTCTGGCTCTAGGTGAGTGATCACACCATCATGATTATCTGGGTCATGAAGATCTTTTTTGTACAGTTCTTCTGTGTATACTTGCCACCTCTTCTTAACATCTTCTGCTTCTGTTAGGTCCATACCATTTCTGTGCTTTATTGAGCCCATCTTTGCATGAAATGTTCCCTTGGTATCTCTAATTTTCTTGAAGAGATCTCTAGTCTTTCCCATTTTATTGTTTTCCTCTATTTTGCATTGATCACTGAGGAAAGATTTCTTATCTCTCCTTGCTATTCTTTGGAACTCTGCATTTAAACGGATATATCTTTCCTTTTCCCCTTGACTTTTCACTTCCCTTTTCGCAGCTATTTGTAAGGCCTCTTCAGGCAGCCATTTTGCTTTTTTGCATTTCTTTTTCTTGGGAATGGTCTTGATTTCCATCTCCTGTACAATGTTATGAACCTCCGTCCATAGTTCATCAGGCACTCTATGAGCTAGTCCCTTAAATCTATTTCTCATTTCCACTGTATCGCCATAAGGGATTTGATATATACACACACATAAATACACATTTCTGAAAGTATTTCTATATGTGATCATGTATCTCTGTATTATGACAAACATGAGTTTATATTGATGTCTTCAATCCATTAATAGATGGATCAATACAGTACTTATATGCATATATTTTCTTCATTTGGTTTTAATGGTGCATTTTATATGAGTAAGTGAAAGTTGTTCAGTTGTGTCTGACTCTTTGTGACCCCATGAACTATACAATCCATGGAATTCTCCAGGTTAGAATACTGGAAGTGGGTAGCCTTTCCCTTCTCCAGGGGATCTTCCCAACCCAGGTATCAAACCCAGGTCTCCTGCATTGCAGGCAGATTTTTTTACCAACTGAGCTACAAGTTAAGCCCACATTTTAAATGATTATATTTTGTTGTCATTTTTCAGTTCTACTTTCAAAATATTAAATATATATATATATATATATATATATATATATTTTACTGGCTATCTTAATGTTTTTAATAAATTTAACTAATCTACTCCACCTTCAAATAACAGCATAATGCATTATGAGCAGTTTACACAGTTTGTAACAGATTATACACACTTCATCTCCCTCATCCATTATAATACTGCTGATATTCACTTCACTTATTCATTTGCTATCATCATCTAGAACACTGTTACTTATACTTTAATTCATTATCTTTTAATCAATAAAAGGTAAGAATTAAAAAAAATTACTCTCATTCTTTCTCCCATTTTTATGTATGTTTAAGATTCTATATTTTATCCTTTTCCTCCTTTCTGAGAAACTTTTTAAAGCATTTCTGCAAGGCAGGTTTGTTGATGATGAATGAATGGCATAAATGTTTGATTGAGAATGTCTTTATTTATTTTTCACCATGAAGGAGACATTTATTGAAATGAAGAAGACTGGTAGATTTTATCTTATAAAATCTTGAGACCAAGGAACCTAGCTAAGTAGCACCTGAATTCCTGAATCATGTGCTGTGCTTAATCGCTCAGTCGTATCTGACTCTTTGTGATCCCACAGACTGTAGCCCACCAGGCTCCTCTATCTATGGGGATTCTCCAGGTAGGAATACTGGAGTGGGTTGCTGTGCCTTCCTCCAAGGGATCTTCCCAACCCAGGGATCGAATCCAGGTTTCCCACATTACAGGTGGATTTTTATCATCTGAGGCACCAGAAAGCTCTTTGAATCATGGAGACTATGAAATAATGAGTGTTGGTTTCTTTCTTTCTTTCTTTTTTAATTTTAAGCCATTGAATTTTATGGCAATATGTTTTGTAGTAATAGATTATTGATATATTTCTTTTGAGATGCCAATGGCTTTTATTGCTTTTTTTCCCCCTCATTCACAGTCTCCTTACTTGCCCATTTGGTCTTGAGTATTAGCCACACTAGTGTATTAGCCACACTAGTATCAAACTTACAATAAGAGTGTAGAGGGAAGCATTTGGATGTCCATAGCAGGAATGACTTTGGATAATGCCAAACTCAAAAGGCCATAGAAAAAGTCAGAAAGGGATGAAATTTCTGCTATTTTAAAGGTTGAATGCTTTTTTCAACTAATAAACTTATGGTATCCCATAATTTCCACAATGCATATCCTTTCTAATAGGTCTTGAAGAATCTCTTGGGTACAGTTATCAGTTTCCTGGGAGAAAGAGTTTAACAGATTTAATGAAGGGGAGATGTGTTAGTATGATGGGAATGCCATAACAAAATCCCACAGATTTGGTGATTTAAACAAGAGTAATTTATTTTCTCTGAGTCTTTCTGGTCAGAATTCCAATATCAATTGAAATTTCAGATATTGTATTCAACTTTTCCTTGCTTACATAATTTCTGATGCAACTTTTATCCTTGAACTTCATGTGTAAGGCTTTTTTCTTCCATCTTCTACATTATTTCATTTTATTTTATTTCATTTTTATTTTTAAATTTGTATATGACATGCCTAGGTATAGAAATTTTGTTTTTCACCTTACTTATTCTCTGAGATCTGTGGTTTAGTGTTTGTGATTAATTTGCAATAGATATCAGCCATTATTTGTTCAAACTTTACTTCTTTTCTTTCTCCTTTTCTTTCTGATATTCCTATTTCACTTGTGATACAGCTGTTAAAGCATTCTATTTTCTTGACTGTACTGTTCTGTTCTTTTCCTCTTCTCTTTGTATTTCAGTTTCAGAAGTTTCCATTGATCTGTCTTCAAGGTAATTGATTCTTTCCTCAACCTCTAGATTCCCTAGAGGAGGAAATGGCAACCTATTCCAGTATTCTTGCCTGGGAAATCCATTAGACAGAGGAGACTGGCAGGCTGCAGTCCATGTTACCTCACAGAGTTTGGACATGACTGAGCACATGCATAACATTCAGCTTTTTAAAATCAATAGTATTTTTTGTTACTGTTACAAAGTTTTTTATTTCCGTATTTTTTTTACTTGTTTTCATTACCGATCTGTACTTTCATTTCTATTCTTTCATTAAAGGCTTTAATATATTATTTGTAATTACCTTAAATTCTTGGTCTCATAATTCCAACAGTTTTGTCATCTGAGTAACTTTTATGCTTGCTTTGTCCCTATAGACTCTATTTTTCTTCTTTTCTCATACTTCATATGTTTTATGATTTTTTGATGAAATAGAAAAGCAATGCATTAGGTAATAGAAACTGAATAATAAGTTTTTAGAATATGGTTTTTGTAAATCTGGCTAGGAATTAGGCTATGTCTACTATTTCCTGGAGCTTTACCTGCTATATGTTCTAATTTTCTTGGCTGTCAATTATTTTTGCCTCCTCTTTTGATTTTGGGCTTCATAAATCTGTCCTACCCAGACAGTCTCTGTGTTGTAGCTCTTTAAGCTGTAGCTTACTATTATTACATGGGAACTTTGTGTATTGGTGAGATGTCAGATAGGAAAACATTTCTATAATCTTATGATTAAATCCCAGGCTTTCAGTGGGACTGCACCTCTAGAATATGACACTTAGGACTATTACTAATGTTTTTGTTTCCCCTTCAATAGAGACAATAAGAAGAGGGAGTTTGAGTGAAAAATATGTCCTACCTTTGGATGGAATAAGGCATCTGAAAAGCAAAACTTTGTTGCAGAGAGTATTCTAATTATGTTTCACAGCAGTTACTTTTCCCCTTTTCCTGCCAGAGTCATGAGGGTAATTATTCTTGGATCTTTGATGTTAGAACTTGGTAAAACCCATGAGTTGTTAGATTTCCACTTAGATTTTAGCAACCAAGAGTTTCTCACTCATATTTGTCCAGATATTCATCAGAATTACACATTACATGTTCCTGTCAATGTATGGATCCAGTAAGTTCTGTTCCAGATAAGCTGATCTTTGCTGTGAGTGTGGATTTGTCTTGTTTCAGATTTCAAGGTAGTAGGACTTCCCACGTGGTGTTAGGGGCAAAGACCCCACCTGCCAATGCAGGAAACATGAGAGATGTGAGTTCAATCCTTGGATGGAGAACATTCCTTGGAGGAGGGCATGTCAACCCACTCCAGTATTCTTGCCTGGGAAATCTCAAGGGTAGAGGAGCCTGGTGGGCTACACCACATAGGGTCACAAAGAATTGGACATGAGACCACAGTTATATGATTGATTCAAGAAAAATAGCTGATCTTTTAAAAATTTATTTTTCCTGTATTAATGATAAAATTGTTGATTTCCCAGCACTTTACATACTGGAACTGAAACAAAAGCCCTGGGATGGTATTTTAATATTGGATAAAAATAAATAACTAGATGAAGAATATTACTCAAAGTTGCGGGGCATTTCACACCAAAGCAGGGGACTCATTCGTTAGAAAGGCATGTTAATTGTGTAATTCTATGCACTAATATCCGTATTCCAAATACAAGACAAGAAAAACTTGGACAGAACTTAAGAAATGAATAATTCTACAAACATGGCAGAATTTAACGTTTTGTCTCAGCAATTGATAAACTAACTGGATAAAAAGTTAGTAAAGGTAAAGGATATGGGAGCAATAATATTAGCAACCTTGATCTAATTGCTATATAGGAAGCAATACATCTAACAATGACAGCATATCCACTCTTTTCAAGTGAACACAGTGTAGTTAGTGAGGAAGAATATATTCTGCACAAAAATAGCCTCAATACATATAAAATGATTGATAATGATCCAAAATATAATTAAATTAGAAATAAATGATAACAAAATATCTTGAAACACTCTAAATTACAGAAGAAGCTACTAATAATCCATGCATTAAAGATGAAATTACAAGGTAAATAGTTTTTTCAAAAATGAAATCAGTAATAACAAAAAATACATGTAACCAGAGAACAAGATGTCAGAGGTGTAGGTGGATGTGGAGTACATCTCTCTCCACGGATACATCAGGAACACACCTTCAGACACAGAAGTTCATGCAGAACACCAGCTGAGAGCGGACAGGAGTACCTGACCAGCGGAAAATAACATATAGAACCACACAGAACTCGGTAGGATGAAGGAACCAGGGGGAAAGACAGTAGTGTTACAAGGACTGGACCTGCCCTCGGCAGGTGGGGGAACTGAAGCAGGGGTGCAATCCCCACATTGGGGAAATTGTCTGAGTCAAAGCATAAGCATTTGAGGCTGAGAGTGAAAGAGCTGATCTGCAGCAGCCTAAATGGAATGAGAATCAGACAGTCCTTGCCACAGCCACATATCCCAGGCGGGGACACAGGTCCCCTGGAAGATACAGTGGCTGGGAGCTGGAGTTTAGGGATTGTGTAGCAATCCCAGGGTGAGGGCTGCTGTTGACTGTGGAGAGACAGACTGAGGGGACATAAGGGAGGAGATCGTGGTGGGAAATGCCTGTGGAGGAAAGCTGGGCAGCCATGGAAACAAGGTTTTACTGCTGAGTCACTTGTAGGGGGTGGAGCCATCACCACAGCCTCTCTTTCCCCACACCCAGCATCAGCAGATGAACAAGAGAGGCTGGCCCATCAAACTCCCGATGCACTGAAATACAGAGTAGAACCCCAGCTAGGGTGGCCCCTCTATGTGCCTGACACGCTGAGCAACAGAGAAGGATGCCAGGCAAGGGAGCCCTCTAAGTGTCTGGACAGGCAGAGATATACAGAAAGACTGGCCAAAGAGGCCTTCTGATCGCCAGCTACAAGAGGCTCGATAAAAGACACTAATCTGGCCATAACTTCTACAGCAGAGGAAGCCAATGTCCCTGCACACTTGACACCACCAGTGTCCCCACAAGCCAAGAAGTTGTGCCACACTCAACTCTCTGAATACCTGGTGCTACCAGAAATCCTGCAACTCAAGCAAGTGCACCATCTCCATACCAGGACCTCATAGGAGCAAACCCAAATCTTGCAGGGCAGCCTCAGGAGGAAACTCCAGTGGACAACCCCACATGCAGAGGTGGAAATAAAACTACAATTTAAACCCAGGGGCAGTGTGGCTAAGGAAGAAGACCCAAAACCTTCCCACCAACTGTACAAGCTGGGAATTAAATCCACAGGATCAACTAGGCAGACTCTGTGTCTATGGAATATATAAAAGGACACTGAGAGCTCCCACAAGAGAAAACACACTAGTTCTGACAGCTGTGGACATTGGAGGCAAGAACACACAGGAGTACAATCAGATTAGAATCAAAGTTGCCCCTACAGCAGGTCCAAAAGTCCTCTAGTGTGGGAGGGCAACCTAGAGAGGTTAGGTGAACTGTGATTCCCAGCCACAGAAAAGACACAGACAGCAGTGACTCAAGAAAAACATTTATTATTCTTATGTTATGACTTGTTCTGTGGATTATATTGGACATCCCCCCCCCCCTACTGCGTTGGAGTTGTCATTTTAATTGACATTATGAGAGAAGACTCTACACATGGACATAACCAGATGGTTAACACCAAAATCAGATTGATTATATTCTTTGAAGCCAAAGATGGAGAAGCTCTATACAGTCAGCAAAAACAAGACCGGGAGCTGACTGTGGCTCAGATCATGAATTCCTTATTGCCAAATTCAGACTTAAACTGAAGAAAGTAGGGAAAACCACTAGAACATTCAGGTACGACCTAAATCAAATCCCTTATGACTATACAGTGGGAGTGAGAAATAGATTTAAGGGACTAGATCTGATAGACAGCCTGATGAACCATTGCCTGAGGTTCATGACATTGTACACGAGAAGGGATCAAGACCATCCCCATGGAAAAGAAATGCAAATAGCTAAAATGGTTGTCTGAGGAGGCCTTAGAAATAGCTGTGAAAAGAAGAGAAGTGAAAAGCAAAGGAGAAAAGGAAAGATATTCCCATTTGAATGCAGAGTTCCAAAGAATAGCAAGGAGAGAAAAGAAAGCCTTCCTCAGTGATCAATGTAAAGAAATAGAGGAAAACAATAGAATGGGAAAGTCTAGAGATCTCTTCAAGAAAATTAGAGATACCAAGGGAACATTTCATGCAAAAATGGGCTCAATAAAACATAGAAATGGTATGGACATAACAGAAGCAGAAGATGTTAGAAGAGGTGGCAAGAATACACAGAAGAACTGTACAAAAAAGATCATCATGACCCAGATAATCATGATGGTGTGATCAATCACCTAGAGCCAGACATCCTGGAATGTGAAGTCAAGTGGGCCTTAGAAAGCATCACTACGAACATAGCTAGTGGATGTGATGGAATTCCAGTTGAGCTATTTCAAACCTTGACAGATGATGCTGTGAAAGTGCTGCACTCAATATGCCAGCAAATTTGGAAAACCCAGCTGTGGCCACAAGACTGGAAAAGGTCAGTTTTCATCCCAATCCCTAAGAAAGGCAATCCCAAAGAATGTTCAAGCTACTACACAATTGCACTCATCTCACACGCTAGTAAAGTAATGCTCAAAATTCTCCAAGCCAGGCTTCAGCAATACGTGAACTGTGAACTTTCAGATGTTCAAGCTGGTTTTAGAAAAGACAGTGGAACGAGAGATCAAATTGCCAATATCCTCTAGATCATCAAAAAAGCAAGAGAGTTCCAGAAAAACATCTATTTCTGCTTTATCGACTATGCCAAAACCTTCGACTGTGTGGATCACAATAAACTGTGGAAAACTCTGAAAGAGATGAGAACACCAGACCACCTGACCTGCCTCTTGAGAAACCTGTATGCAGATCAGGAAGCAACAGTTAGAACTGGACATAGAACAACAGACTGGTTCCAAATAGGAAAAGGAGTACGTCAAGGCTGTGTATTGTCACCCTGCTTATTTAACTTTTATGCAGAGTACATCATGAGAAATGCTGTGCTGGAAGAAGCACAAGCTGGAATCAAGATTGCTGGGAGAAGTATCAATAACCTCAGATATGCAGATGACACCACCCTTATGGCAGAAAGTGAAGAGGAACTAAAAAGCCTCTTGATGAAAGTGAAAGAGGAGAGTGAAAACGTTGGCTTAAAGCTTAACATTCATAAAACTAAGATCATGGCATCTGGTCCCATCACCTCATGGGAAATAGATGGGGAGACAGTGGAACCAGTTTCAGACTTTATCTTTTTGGGGGGCACCAAAATCACTGGAGTTGGTGATTGTAGCCATAAAATTAAAAGACACTTAGTCCTTGGAAGGAAAGTTATGACCAACCTAGACAGCATATAAAAAGCAAAGACATTACTTTTCCAACAAAGGTCCGTCTGGTCAAGGCTATGGCTTTTTAGTGGTCATGTATGGATGTGAGATTTGTATGTGAAGAAAGCTGAGCTCCGAAAAATTGATGCTTTTGAACTGTGGTGTTGGAGAAGACTCTTGAAAGTCCCTTGGACTGCAAGGAGATCCAACCAGTCCATCCTAAATGAGATCAGTACTGGGTGTTCGTTGGAAGGACTGATGCTAAAGCTGAAACTCCAATAATTTGGCCACCTCATGCGAAGTGTTGATTCGTTGGAAAACACCCTGATGCGGGGAGGGATTGGGGGCAGGAGGAGAAGGGGATGACAGAGGATGAGATGGCTGGATGGCATCACCGACTTGATGGGCATGAGTTTGAGTAAACTCTGGGAGTTTGTGATGGACAGGGAGGCCTGGCATGCTGTGATTCATGGGGTCGCAAATAGTTGGACACAACTGAGCGATTGAACTGAACTGATGAAATATAATTAAGTGTTGAGCTTTTTTCCCCTTCAGGCACATTTTTTATTGTAATAAACCTCTGCTCTACTTGGGCTTTTGCAGTTCTGTGGAGTTTTCCTTTTTTTTTTTTTCCTTCAATTTTAATTTGCAGTTTTTTAAACCTATTATTGTTTTTTCTACATTTATTCCTTTATTAGCTTTTCCTACTGTTCTTTCCCCATTACAGTTAATTGTTCATGTATATAAATCTTCTTTATCTATCTCCATATATCTCTATGTACCTTTGTCTATCTATTCTTTCTTTCTTTTCTCTCTTTCCTTTCCTCTCAATATATTTTTTAGTTTTATTTTCATCACTTTATTCTCCAATTGGCACCTTGCTTTAGTCTTGTTTTCCAGTTTGTGCTTTAGTTCGCTTTGTTCTTAACTGGTAGATATAATTTTTGATTTCCTTTGTTAACTGGATCAATCTATTGTACTTTATTTTGGTTGGTCTGTTTTGATTTTGCTTATGGGTGTATTTGCATATGTGTATATTCAGTCACATTTTTTATTGTTAAAAACATCTGCCTCTACGTTGGGCATTTTCAGTTCTGTGGAGTATTCCTTTCTTTTTTTTTCTTTTTTTTTCTTTCTTTCTTCCTCTTTTTTTTTCTTCTCTTTTTAATAGCTTTAATTTTTAAATCTATCATAGTTTTTATACATTTACTCTTTTCTTAAAACCTTTCCTAATGTTCTCTGCCCCTTGTGGCTAATTTTTAATGTGTATATATATATATATATATATCTTCATCTACCTCTATTTAAAGTTGCATATCTTCCATGGTGTATATATACCACAGCTTCCTTATCCATTCGTCTGCTGATGGGCATCTAGGTTGCTTCCATGTCCTGGCTATTATAAACAGTGCTGCAATGAACATTGGGGTGCACGTGTCTCTTTCAGATCTGGTTTCCTCGGTGTGTATGCCCAGAAGTGGTATTGCTGGGTCATATGGCAGTTCTATTTCCAGTTTTTTAAGAAATCTCCACACAGTTTTCCATAGTGGCTGTACTAGTTTGCATTCCCACCAACAGTGTAAGAGGGTTCCCTTTTCTCCACACCCTCTCCAGCATTTATTGCTTGTAGACTTTTGGATAGCAGCCATCCTGACTGGCATGTAATGGTACCTCATTGTGGTTTTGATTTGCATTTCTCTGATAATGAGTGATGTTGAGCATCTTTTCATGTGTTTGTTAGCCATCTGTATGACATATATACACCATGGACTATTACTTAGCCATTAAAAAAATTTCATTTGAATCAGTTCTAATGAGATGGATGAAACTGGAGCCCATTATACAGAGTGAAGTAAGCCAGAAAGATAAAGAACATTGCAGCATACTAACACATATATATGGAATTTAGAAAGATGGTAATGATAACCCTATATACAGGGCAGAAGAAGAGACGCAGAAGTACAGAACAGACTTTTGAACTCTGTGGGAGAAGGTGAGGGTGGGATATTTTGAAAGAACAGCATGTATATTATCTATGGTGAAACAGATCACCAGCCCAGGTGGGATGCACGAGACAAGTGCTCGGGCCTGGTGCACTAGGAAGATCCAGAGGAATTGGGTGGAGAGGGAGGTGGGAGGGGGATCGAGATGGGGAATACGTGTAACTCTATGGCTGATTCATATCAATGTTGACAAAACCCACTGAAATGTGAAGTAATTAGCCTCCAACTAATAAAAAAAATAAAAATAAAAATAAATAAAGTTGCATATCTATTATTTCATTTCTTTCTTTCTTTCTTTTTTTTTTTTTTAACCCACAGTCTCTGCTTTATTGTGTGCAAAGTGTGCTGCCTCCCCGAGCTTCCTGCAGTTCTCTTTTCTTGGAAAAATCGGTGCTTGATCCTTTCATTTCTTTCTTCTCAACATTTTTTTTTAGTTTTGTTTTCATTGCTTTATTCACCACACCACTTTGCTTTAGTTTTGTTTTCCAATTTGTGCTTTATTTAGTTTTGCTCTTAATTGGTAAATATTAATTTTTGGTTTCTTTTTTCATTGGGTTAATCCAATGTACTTTATTTTTGTTGGACAGTTTTTACTTTGCTTATGAGTTTTTATCTTTATGTAATTATTCCATTATTTTAATTATTATTTGTCTGTTTTTGTAACTGTCATTTGTCTGGAGTTCCTATTTGGTTCCTCATTTTTAGGTGTTTGTTTTAATCTCACATAATACCATAACAAACCACTTGTGGAATTTTCATTTCTGTCCAGATATCTAGCCCTGGGCCTTTGGATTGGAAATACAGACTCCAAGACCCTAGACGACCAGAGAACTAATCCTAAGGAGTATCAAATAGTGAGAACTCACACAAAGGAAATCACTTGAATGCAAGACCTGTCATCACCAAACCACCAGTAGCATCCTGTGCAAGACGCCTCATCTAAACAACAAACAAAACAAAAATACAAATCCAATGAACAGCAATCAGGATTACCACTTCACTCAACCTTGCCAATCAGAGGGAAAACAAACAAAAAAAAACTAAACAACAACAAACTCAGCACAAATCTCACCCTATACAAAGCTTACACAAACCACTGGACCAAACTTAGGAGGGAAGAAACAAAAAGGAAAAAAGAATTCAGCCTTAAAGCCTGGGAAAAAAAGACCTCAAACACAATAAGTTAATCTACATATAATGAAGAGGCAGAGAAATACTACACAAATGAAGGAACAAACTAGAAACACAGAAGCCCAAGTAAATGAAGATGAAATAGGCAAACTACCTGAAAAAGAATTCAGAATAACGATAGCAAAGGTGATCAAAAACCTTGAAAACAAAATAGAGAAAATGCAAGAAATGATTAACAAACCTAGAAGAATTAAAAAATAAAAATACAGAGGCCAACAACACAATTACTGAAATTAAAAAAAAAAAATCTCTAGAAGGAATCAATAACATATATCTGAAGCAGAAGAATGAATCAGTGAGCTGGAGTATAAAATGGTGGAAATAATTTCTGAAGAGCAGAATAAAGTAAAAAGGGATGAAAAGAACTGAGGATACTCTCAGAGACCTCTGAGAAAATATCAAATGCATCAACATTCGAATTATAGGGGTCACAGAAGAAAAAAAGAAAGGGTATGAGAAAAATTTTGAAGAGATTATAGTTGAAAATTTCCCCAACATGGAAAAGGAAATAGTCAATCAAGTCCAAGAGGCACAAAGAGTCCCATACAGGATAAACCCAAGGAGAAACACAACGAGACATATACTAATCAAACTAACAAAGACTAAACACAGAGAGCAAATGTTAAAAGCAGCATTGGAAAAGCAACAAGTAACATACAAGACATGCAAGTAACATGCAACAAAAACTTCATACTCTTAACAACTGATCTTTCTGCAGAAACTCTGCAGTCCAGAAATGAATGTCAGGATATATTTAAAGTACTGAAAGGGAAAAATCTACAACCAAGATTACTGTACCTGGCAAGGATCTCATTCAAAATTGATGGGAAAATTAAAAAAAAAAAAAGAACATTTAGACAAGCAAAAGTTCAGACAACTAAGTACCACCAAACCAGTTTTACAACAAATATTAAGAGGACTTATATAGTCAAGAGATACAAGAGAAGAGAAGAGATCTACAAAATCAACTCCAAACAATTCAGGAACTGGCAATAAGAACATGTATATCAATAATTACTTTCAATCTAAATGGATTAAATGCTCTAACCAAAAGACACAGACTGACTGAATGGATGCAAAAACAAGACCCATGTATATGCTGTATAAAAGAAAGCCAATTCAGACTTAAAGACACGTATAGACTGAAAGGGAGAGGATGGAAAATATATTCCTTGCAAATTGGAAGCAAAAATAACTGGAGTAGCAATCCTCATATCTGACAAAATAGACTTTAAAATAAATAATATTACAAGAGATAAGGAAGGATACTACATAATGATCAAGGGATAAATCCAAGAGGAAGACATAATAATTGTAAATATCTATACACCCAACATAGGAGCATCTCAATACATAAGACAAACACTAACAGACTTGAAAGGAGAAATTGACAGTAACACAAAAATAGCAGGAGACTTTAACACCCCACTCAAACCAACGGACAGATCATCAAAACAGAAAATTAGTAAGGAAACACGAGTTTTAAATGATATATTAGTTGAGATGGATCTCATTGATATCATCAGGACATTCCACCCAAATGCAGAAAAATACACCTTCTTCTCAAGTGCACATGGAACATTCCCTAGGCTAGACCACATCTTGTGTCACAAATCAAAGCTCAGTAAACTTAAGAAAATTGAAATCATATCAAGTATTTTTTTTCCAACCATGATGTTATGAGACTAGATATTAATTACAAGAAAAAAAAAAACTATAAGAAACACAAACACATGAAGATTAAACAATACTTTTCTAAATAACCAATCAGTTACTGAAGAAATCAAAAGGGAAATTTAAAAAAATTCTATAAACGAATTACAATGAAAACATGACAACTCAAAATCTATGGGATTCAGCAAAAGCAGTTCTAAGATGGAAGTTTATAGCAATATAATCCTACCTCAAGAAACAAGAAAATCATCAAGCAAACAAGATAAGTTTACACCTAAAACAACTGGATAAAGAAGAAGAAGAACGACAACAACAACAAAAAGCCCAAGATTAGTAGAAGGAAAGAAATCATAAAGATTTAAGCAGAAATAAGTGAAAAAGAAATAAAAGAACAAGAGTAAAGATTAATAAAACTAAAACCTGTGTTTTTTGAGACGATAAACAAAATTGGCAAACTTTTAGCCAGATTCATCAAGAAGAAAAGTGAGAAGAATCAAATCAACAAAATTATAAATGAAAAAAGAGAGGTTACAACAGACAATGTAGAAATATAAAGGATTATAAGAGATTATTATGAGCAACTATATGGCAATAAAATGGATAATCTGGAAGAAGTGGACAGATTCTTAGAAAAGTTCAATCTTCCAAGACTGGTTCAGAAATAGAAATTTTGAACAACCCAATTGCAAGCACTGAAGTTAAAGCTGTGATAAAAAAAAAAAAAATCTCCAAAAAACAAAAGCAAGCCCAGGACCAGATGGCTTCATAGGAGAAATCTATCAAACATTTAGAGAAGAGCTAACGCCTATCCTTCTAAAACCCTTTTGAAAAAATGCAGAGGAAGGATCACTTCCAATCTTATTCTATGAGGCCACCATCATCCTGATACCAAAATCAGACAAAAACAACACAAAGAAATAAAACTACAGTCAATATCACTGATGAACATAGGTGCAAAAATCCTCAATAAAATTTTAGTAAACAGAATTCAGCAACACATTGAAAAGCTCATACACCATGATCAAGTTGGGTTTATTACAGGGATGCAAGGATTCTTCTATATACACAAATCAATCAATGTGATACACCATTTAAGATATTGAAAGGTAAAAACCATATAATAATATCAATAGATGAGAAAAAGCTTTTGGCAAAATTCAACATCTGTTTTTGATTCAAACTCTTCAAAAAATGAGCATATAAGGAACCTACCTCAACATAGTAAAGGCCATATATGATAAGCCTACAGAAAACATTATTCTTAATGGTGAAAAACTGAAAGCATCCCTCCTAAGACCAGGAACAAGACAAGGGTTGTCCACTTTTACCACTATTATTCAGCACAATTCCAGAAGTCCTAACTACAGGAATCACAGAAGAAAAAGAAATAAAAGGAATCATGATCAGAAGAGAAGTAAAGCTCTCAGTGTTTTCAGATGACATGATACTGTACACAGAAAACCCTAAAGATAGTATCAGAAAATTACTAGAGCTAATCAGTGAATTTAGCAAAGTTGCAGGATACAAAATCAATACACACAAATCACTTACATTTCCATATATTAATATTGAAAATCAAAAAGAGAAATTAAGGAATAAATTCCATTTATCATTGAAACAAAAACAATAAAATATCCAGGAATAAACTTACCTAAGAAGACAAAAAAAAAAAAAAAAAAAACTGTACACAGAGCATTATAGGACACTGATGAAAGAAATCAAAGATGATATAAACAGATAGATAGTCCATGTTACTGGATAGGAAGAATCAAAATTGTGAAAATGACTGTACTAACAAACTCAATCTACAGATTCAATACAATACCTATCAAATTGCCAATGGCACTTTTCACAGAACTAGAACAAAAAGTTTCACAATTCATATGTAAACTAAAAAGACCCTGAATAGCAAAAGCAGTCTTGAGAAAGAAGAATGGAACTGGAAGAATCACCCTTCCTGACTTCAGATTATATTGTAAAGCTACAGTCATCAAGAAAGTATGAAACTGGCACCAAAACAGAAATATAGACCAATGTAACAAGATAGAACCCATGCACCTGTGGATTCCTTATTTTTTACAAAAGAGGCAAGAATATACAATGGGGCAAAGATAGCCTCTTCAATAAATGGTGCTGTGAAAACTGGACAGCTAAGTGTAAAATATTGAAATTAGATCATTCCCTAACACCATATACAAAGATAAACTCAAATGGATTAAAGACATAAATGTAAGACCAAAAGCTATAAAACTCTTAGAGGAAAACATGGGTAAAACACTCAGTGACACATGTCAAAGCAAGATCCTCTATGACTCACCTCCTTGAGTAATGGAAATAAAAATCAAAGTAAAAAACCTTTTGCCCAGTAAAGGAAGCTATAAACAAGGCGAAAGGACAATCCTCAGAATGGGAGAAAATAATAGCAAGTGAAACAACTAGCAAAGGATTAATTTCCAAAAGATACAAGCAGCTCATACAACTCAATACAAGAAAAACAAACAACCCAATGAAAAAGTGGGGAAAAGACCTAAACAGACAATACTCTAACTAACACATACAGATGGCTAACAAACATATGATAAGATGTTCAACATTACTCATATTAGAGAAAGACAAATCAAAACTACAATGAGATATCACCTCACACCGGTCAGAGTGGCCATCATAAAAAAGTCTACAAACAATAAATGCTGGAGAAGGTGTGGAGAGAAGGGAAAGCTCTTGCACTGTTGGTGGGAATGTAAATTGATAAAGCCACTATGGAAGACTGTATGGAGATTCCTTAAAAAACTAGGAATAAAACCACCATATAACCCAGCAATCTCACTCCCAAGAATATACCCTAAGGAAACCAAAATTGAGACAGACACGTGTATCCCATTGTTCATTGCAGCTCTATTTACAAAAGCTAGAACATGGAAGCAACTTAGATGTCCATCGATACATGAATGGATAGAGATACACAATGGAATATTACTCAGCCATAAAAAGGAACACATTTGAGTCAATCCTAATGAGGTGGATGAACTTAGAACCTATTATACAGAGTGAAGTAAATCAGAAAGAGAAAGATAAATACCTTATTCTAACACATATATATGTAATCTAGAAAAAATAGTACTGAAGAATTTATTTACAGGGAACAATGGAGAAACAGACATAGAGAATAGACTTATGGATATGGGGAGAGGGAAGGAGAGGGTGGGATATATGGAAAGAGTAACATGGAAATTTACATTACCATATGTAGCACAGATAGCCAACAGAAATTTGCTATATGGCTCACGAAATTCAAACTGGACCTCTGTATCAAACCAGAGGGGTGGAATGGGGAGGGAGATGGGAGGGAGTTTCACAAGGGAGGGGATATATGTATACCTATGGCTGATTCATGTTGAGATTTGACAGAAGACAACAAAATTCAGAAAAGCAATTATCTTCAATTAAAAAGTTAATCAATTAATTTAAAAATACATGCAAAACTTGTAGTATAGTATTAATGCAGTTCTTGTAGGAAAAAGTATAGCTTATTTAGAAAAGAATGTCTATAACCAATGACCCAAGGTTCCACAGTTACTGAAGTAAAGACTAACTTCTAGCTGAAAAGCCATTAATAAGTCCAAGTTGGTGGAAAAGAAAGTTCACTTTATTTTGGATACTGGCAACTGGGGTGGGGAGAAGGATGGGTGCCTATTCGAAGGATGATTAACCCCCTCCCCACAACAATCAAGTGGCAAGCGTTCTATAGACAGACAGATGGACCTACATCCAGAAGCAACACAGTCAGCTCCGACAGTCATCTTGAAATTGGTCATCAGTGTTCTGACCATTGTCATTTTGGTGACTTTAAGTACAGTTTATCTTCAGTTCCAGGGCCAGTTTGTTCCCATTTCCTTGAGGTCAGTTCTTGGAATTGTGGCAGAATATGTCATGGTTTAGAAAAGGCAAAGGAACCAGAGATCAGATTGCCAGCATTCACTGGATCACAGAGAAAGAAAGGGAATTCCAGGGATGAATCAACTCTATTTCATCAACTACACTAAAGCCTTTGACTGTGTGGATCATAACAAACTGTGGAAAACTCTTTGAGAGATGGGAATACCAGACCATCTTACCTGTCTCTTGAGAAACCTGTATGTGGGTCAAGAAGCAACAGTTAGAACCCTGTATGGAACAACGGATTCATACAAGATTGAGAAAGGAGTATGACAGGGCTGTCTGCTGTCACTCTGCTTATGTAACTGACATGCTGAGCACATCATGAAAAATGCCAGGCTGGGTAAGTGACAAGCTGGAATCAAGGAGCTGGGAGAAACATCAACAACCTCAGATATGTGAATGATTTCACTCTAATGGCAGAAAATGAGGAGGAACTGAAGAACCTCTTGATGAGGGTGAAGGAGGAGAGTGAAAGAGCCAGCTTAAAACTAAATATTAAAAACAAAGAAACAAAAACTAAGATCATAGCAACTGGCACCATTACTTCATGGCAAATAAAAGGAGAAAAGGTGGATGTAGTGACAGGTTTCCTCTTCTTGGGTTCTAAAATCACTGCCTATGGTGACTGCAGCCATGAAATCAGAAGACAATTACTTCTCGGCAGGAAAACAATGACAAATCTAGACAGGGTATTGAAAAGCGGAGATGATGCTGACAAAGATCCATATAGTTGAGGCTATATTCTTCCCAGTGGTCATCTATGGTTGAGAGGTGGACTGTAAAGAAGGCAGAGTGCCAAAGAATGTATGCCTTCGAACTGTGGTGCTGGAGAAGACTCCTGAAAGTCCCCTGGGCAGTAAGGAGATCAATCCTGAATATTCACTGGAAAGACTGATGCTGAAGCTCCAGTATCTTGGTCATTTGAGGTGAACAAACAACTGTTTGGAAAGTCCCTGATGCTGGGAAAGATTGAGAGCAAAAGGAGAAGAGGGCATCAGAGGATGAGATGGCTGGATGACGTCACTGATGCAATGAACATGAACTTGGGCAAACTTTGGGAGTTTGGGAGGGACAGGGAGGCCTGGTGTGCTGTGGCCACGAGGGCGCACAGTCAGAAATACTGGGTGACTGAACAACAACAACAATGTAACGGTTACAGTCTGTTCATCATATAGTTAGCTTCTTCCACCTATTAAGGATTTCAGTATATATAAGAAAGCTCGCAGGATATGTCTCAGATTATCTGTAGCCCTAGAGAAGGAACTAAAAGTCCTTTACTAATCTTAGTGACTACAATATTATTACATGGTCTCCTTTCATTGTTTTCCTTTGTTTCTCCATTTTCTCACTTCTCTGGTTAAACTTATTCTTTGGCTAAGTTTTTTCCAGACAATAAAGCAGTCTGAGAACATGGAGGGAGTATGGGGCAAAGACTAGAGTGTCCTGCTCTGTTTCATCATCATATTAGGCCAGAAAAGTAAGAGCAAAGTAAACTCAAAAAACAAAAGCAATGAAATAGTAAAATTAATGGCAGAAATTCAACAAAATGTAAAATGAAAACTTTTACATTTTAGCAAAGCAACAAGGTTATATTTTTAAAAAGCCACAAAATTTAAAAGCCTCTAAGTTAAACGATCAAGTAAAAATGAGAGAGAACACAAATCACCAGTTTCAAAGTGAATGAAATTATCAGCAGTAATTCTTTTCTTTTTTTTATCAGCAGTAATTCTAAGGGAAATTAAATTGTTAAAGAATAATAAAAATTATAAATAACTTCATGACAATTTGACACTTCCAATAAAATAAACATTTTTGAAATATATCTTGTCAAAATTGATATAGAAAAAATTGAAATCTTAATATCTCTGTATTAAATAAATCAGTGTTAACTAACCAATGAATACATGGAAAAAGATGGCCAACATAAAATAAACTTCAATTAAAATCATAATCATTAAAATGGCTACATTGACAAGACTGGCTATGCCCAAGTCTGTCAAGAAGATGGAACAGCTCGTATTCTCAAATATTACTAATTAAATGACAAAATGTATCACCAGTTTGGCAAGAAGACTGCAAATTTATCAATACACAGTAAATTTGTAGTTGTTATTTAGCTGCTAAGTCAAGTCTGATTCTTTTGAGACCCCGTGGACTGTAGCCCAACAGGCTCCTCTGTTCATGGGATTTCCCAGGCAAGAATACTACAGTATATTATCATTTCCTTCTCCAGGTTATCGTCCCAACCCGGGATCGAATCTGTGTCTCCTGCATTGCAGGCAGTTTCTGTATTACTGAGCTAGTAGGGAAGCACCATATAATAGTTACTGTAGAGTTAATATACAGTTACCATGCAACCCAGTAATGCTACTCAAAAGTATTTCCACAAAATGAATTGAAATGTGATGATTCAGATGATTGTTTGGGTGTTTTTATTATTGTTAACCATATTAGCAATAACTTGAGACAACCCAAATGTCTATTAATTATTTACAGATGAAGTTTTGTATATCCATCCAAAAGAATCTATTGAACAATAAAAGAAACAAAACATTAAAAGATGCAACCAAAAGAGATTAACGTGTAATACTATACTACATTAATGAAGTAAAATGAGTACATCTGATACAATTCTGTTTATATATAAATTTAGACAATGTGAATTAAATTTAGTGACCGAAATTTGTTATCTGGTGATAGAGTTTTAAGGTGATCAGGATTTCAAAATAGCATGAGAAATTACTTACAGATTGTTCTATATCTTGACTTGAGGGATCAATTCATGGGTGTATGAATATGTCAAAAGTCACTACAGGTTACTCTTTGATTCTTTGCAGTTCTTTATATTTCACTATACATCAACAAATTGAAAGCATTATATTCATTTTTGTAGAAAATTGCACTCTTCAAAATAATTTCTGACATTACCTGAATAGGTATATATATTCCTATTCCTTTGTCATCAATTTTCATCATGATTTAGTCATATTCTTTGGTCAGGGAAATGTGGGCAAAAGAAATGTGTGACACTTCCGTGCATGAACTTTAAGAGGTATTCCATCATCCCTATTATCCTTACCCATCATGAGTTCATTCTTCATGGATTACAGCCTTGTCATGGTGAAAGGGCTTGTGTAACTCAGTGAAGCTATACCATGCAGGGACACACAAGATGGATGGGTCACAGTGAAGTGTTCTGACAAAATGTGGTCCACTGGAAAAGAAATGATAATCTACTCCAGTATTCTTGCCTGGAAAACTTCAAGGACAGTAGGATAAGGCAAAAAGATATGGAATCGGAGGGTGAGCTCCCAACTTGGCATGTGTCCAGTATGCTACTGGGTAAAAGCAGAGGGCAATTGCTAATAGCTCCGAAAAGAATGAAGTGGTTGGACCAAAGCAGAAATGATGCTCAACTGTGGATGCCTCTGGAAGGAAAAGTAAAAACTGAAGCTGTAAAGAAAAATATTACATCAGAATCTGGAATATTAGGTCCGTGAGTCAAGGTGAATTGATGTGGTCAAACAGGAGATAGCAAGAGTAAACATCAGCATCTTAGGAATTAGTGAACTAATATAAATGGGAATGAGTGAATTTAATAGAGATGACTATTATATCTACTACTGAGGGCTTCTTGGAGCAGCCCTCACAGTCAATAAAAGGTTATGATATATAGTAGTTGGGTGCAATCTTAAAAATGACAGAATGATCTCAGTTCACTTCCAAATGAACATTACAGCAATCCAAGTCTATGTCTCAACTACTGATGCTGAAGAAGCTGTAGTTAACCAGTTCTATGAAGATCTACAATACCTTCTGGAAGTAACACACAGCAAAACGGTGTCTTTTTTCATCATAGGGAATTAGAATGCAAAAGTAGGAATTCAAGAGATATCTGAAGTAACAGGCAAGTTTGGCTTTGGAGTATAAAATGAAGTGAGCCAAAGGCTAACAGATTTTTGTCAAGACAACACTCTGGTAATAGAAAGCATCCTTTTCCAATAAGACAAGAGATGACTCTACATATGGACATTACCAGATAATCAATACCGAAATCAGATTGATTATGTTCTTTGAAGCCAATGATGGAGAAAGTCTAGAGCAAGCAAAAACAAGATCTTGAGCTGACTGTAGCTCAGATCATCAGCTCATTTTTGCAAAATGCAGGCTTAAATTTGAGAAGGTAGGGAAAACTGCTAGGCCATTCATGTATGAAAGCAAAAGTGAAAGTCGCTCAGCTGTGTCCAACTCTTTGTGACCCTGTGGACTATAGAGTCCATGGAATTCTCCAGGTCAGAAATATTGGATTGGGTAGCCTTTCCCTTCTCCAGGGGATCTTCCCAACCCAGGGATCGAACCCATATCTCCTGCATTGCAGGCAGATTCTTTACCAGTTGAGTCACAAGGAAAACCCAAGAACGATCCCTTCTCCAGCGTATCTTCCTGACCCAGGAATCAAACCAGAGTCTCCTGCACTGAAGGCAGATTCTTGACTAACTGAACTATCAGGGAAACCCAGGCCATTCAGGTATAACCTAATTCAAATCCATTATGATTATACAGTGGGAGTGAAGAATAGATTCAAGGGATTAGATCTGGTAGAGAGAGTGCCTGAAGAACTATGAATGGGAGTTCATAACACTGTACAGGAGGCAGTGATCAAAATCATCCCAAAGAAAAAGAAATGCAAGAAGGCAAAGTGGTTGTCTCAGGAGGCTTACAAAGAGCTGAGGAATGAAGAAGTGAAAGGCAATGGAGAAAAAGAAAGACACCCAAGTGAATTCAGAACATAGTAAGTAGAGATAAGAAGGCCTTGTTAAATGGACAATACAAAGAAAAAGAAGAAAACAATAGAATGGGAAAGACTAGAGATCTTTTCAGGAAAACTGGAGAGAGATATCAGGGGAAAATTTCATGCAAGAATGGGCACAATAAAGGACAGAAATGATAAGGACCTAATTGAAGCAGAAAAGATTAAGAAGAAGTGGCAAGAATACACAGAACTAAATAAGAAAGATCCTAATGACCCAGATTACCATGATGGTGTGGTCATTCACTTACAGCTCGACATTCTGAAGTGTGAAGTCAAGCAGGCCTTAGGAAGCATTGCGAACAACAAAGCTAGTGCAGGTGATGGAATTCAAGCTGAACTATTTCAAATCCTAAAAGATGATGCTGTTAGCCTCCAACTAATAAAAATAAATGAAAAAAAAAAAATGCTGCACTCAATATGCCAGGAAATTTGGAAAACTCATGAGTGGCCACAGGACTGAAAAAGTTCAGTGTGTATTCCAATCACAAAGAATAATGCCAAAGAAAGTTCAAAAGTCCATACAATTGCACTTATTGCACATGCTAGCAAGGTTATGCTCAAAATCCATCAAGTTAGACTTCAGCAGTACATGAACCGAAAAGTTGCAGATGCACAATCTGGGTTTCAAAGAGGCAGAGGAACTAGAGATCACATTGGAAGCATTTGTTGGATCATGATGAAAGCAAAGGTGTTCCAGAAAAATATCTACTTCTGCTTTATTGACTGCACTAAAGCCTTTGACTGTGTGGACCAAAACAAACTGGAAAATTCCAAAGAACAACTTACCTGTCTTCTGAGAAACCTGTATGTGGGCCAAGAAACAGCAATTAGAAATGGACATGGAACAATAAACTGGTTTAAAATTGGAAAAGGAGCACAAGGCTGTATATTGTCACCCTGCTTGTTTAACTTCTATGCGGAGTAAATATGAAATGTCAGACTGGATGAATCACAAGTTGGTATCAAGACTGATGGGTGAAATATCAACAGCATCAGATATGTACATGTTACCAACCTAGTGGCAGTAAGTGAAGAGGTACTAAAGATCCTCTTGAAGAGAGAGAAAGAGGAGAGTGAAAAATCAGGCTTGAAGCTCATTTAAAAATCTCAGATCATGTTATCTGGTTCCATCATTTCATGGCAAATAGAAGGGGAAAAAGTAGAAACAGTGATAGATTTTATTTTCTTAGGTTCCAAAGTCACTGCAGATGTTGAAATTAAAAGATGCTTTCTCTTTGGAAAGAAACCTATGCCAAGCTTAGACAGCATATTAAAAGATTAATATGCTTTATTAAGAGACATCATTTTGCCAACAATGGTCTGTAGAGTCAAAGCCATGGCTTTTCCAGTAGTCATGTATGGATGTGAGAGTTGGGTCATAAAAAATGCTGAGCATCAAAGAATTGATGCTTTTGAATAGTGGTGCTGGAGAAGACTCTTGAGAATCTTTGGACTGCAAGGAGATCAAATCAGTCAATCCTAAAGGAAATCAACCCTGAATATTCATTGAAAGGACTGTTGTTGAAGCTGAAACTCAAAAATTTTGACCACCAGATGAGAAGGCATGACTCCTTGAAAAATACCCTCTTTCTGGGAAGGATTGAAGACAAAGCAAGAAGGTGGCAGCAGAGGATGAGATGGTTAATTATCATCACCAACTCAATGGACGTGAATTTGAGCAACCTTGGTACATAGTGAGGACATAGAAGCCTGGCACGCTACAGTCTATGGGGCACCAAAGAGTCCAACACAACTTAGTGACCATACAGCAACACCACAAACAAGTCATGAGTTCTCTCTGGACAGGGCCCAATCCTAAAAATGCCCCAACATTCAAATCATAGGAGTCCCAGAAGAAGAAGACAAAAAGAAAGGCCATGAGAAAACACTTGAGGAGATAATAGCTGAAAACTTCCCTAAAATGGGGAAGAAAATAGCCACCCAAGTTCAAGAAACCCAGAGAGACCCAAACAGGATAAACACAAGGCAAAACACCTCAAGACACATATTAATCAAATTAATAAAGATCAAACACAAAGAACAAATATTAAAAGCAGCAAGGGAGAAACAACAAATAACACACAAAGGGATTCCCATAAGGAAAACAGCTGATCTATCCATAGAAACCCTCCAGGCCAGAAGGGAATGGCAGGACATAATGAAAGTAATGAAAGAGAATAACCTACAACCTAGATTACTGTACCCAGCAAGGATCTCATTCAGATATGAAGGAGAATTCAAAAGCTTTACAGACAAGCAAAAGCTGAGAGAATTCAGCACCACCAAACCAGCTCTTCAACAAATGCTAAAGGATCTTCTCTAGACAGGAAATGCAGAAAGGTTGTATAAACGTGAACCCAAAACAACAAAATAAATGGCAACGGGACCACACCTATCAATAATTACCTTAAATGTAAAAGGGTTGAATGCTCCAACCAAAAGACAAAGATTGGCTGAATGGATACAAAAACAAGACCCCTATATATGCTGTCTACAAGAGACCCACCTCAAAACAAGAGACACATACAGACTAAAAGTGAGGGGCTGGAAAAAAATATTTCACGCAAACGGAGACCAAAAGAAAGTAGGAGTCGCAATACTCATATCAGATAAAATAAACTTTCAAATAAAGGCTGTGAAATGAGACAAAGAAGGACACTACATAAGGATCAAAGGATCAATCCAAGAAGAAGATATAACAATTATAAATATATATGCACCCAACATAGGAGCACTGCAATATGTACAGCAAATGCTAACAAGTATGAAAGAGGAAATTAATAGTAACACAATAATAGTGGGAGACTTTAATACCCCACTCACAACTATGGATAGATCAACTAAACAGAAAATTAACAAGGAAACACAAACCTTAAATGACACAATGGACCAGCTAGACCTAATTGATATCTACAGGACATTTCACCCCAAAACAATTAACTTCACCTTTTTCTCAAGTGCACACGGAACCTTCTCCAGAATAGATCACATCCGGGGCCATAAATCTGGTCTTGGAAAATTCAAAAAAATTGAAATCATTCCAGTCATCTTTTCCGACCACAGTGCGGTAAGATTAGATATCAATTACAGGAAAAACATTGTTAAAAATTCCAACATATGGAGGCTAAATAACACGCTTCTGAATAACCAACAAATCATAGAAGAAATCAAAAAAGAAATCAAAATATGTATAGAAATGAATGAAAATGAAAGCACAACAACCCAAAACCTATGGGACACTGTAAAAGCAGTGCTAAGGGGAAGGTTCATAGCATTACAGGCTTACCTCAAGAAACAAGAAAAAAGCCAAATAAATAACCTAACTCTACACCTAAAGCAATTAGAGAAGGAAGAAATGAAGAACCCCAGGGTTACTGGAAGGAAAGAAATCTTTAAAATAAGGGCAGAAATAAATGCAAAAGAAACTAAAGAGACCATAGCAAAAATCAACAAAGCTAAAAGCTGGCTTTTTGAAAAAATAAACAAAATTGACAAACCATTAGCAAGACTCATTAAGAAACAAAGAGAGAAGGACCAAATTAACAAAATTAGAAATGAAAATGGAGAGATCACAACAGACAACACTGAAATGCAAATGATCATAAGAGACTACTACCAGCAGCTCTATGCCAATAAAATGGACAACTTGGATGAAATGGACAAATTCTTAGAAAAGTATAACTTTCCAAAACTGAACCAGGAAGAAATAGAAGATCTTAACAGACCTGTCACAAGCAAGGAAATCGAAAGTGTAATCAGAAATCTTCCAGCAAACAAAAGCCCAGGACCAGATGGCTTCACAGTTGAATTCTACCAAAAATTTAGAGAAGAGCTAACACCTATCTTACTCAAACTCTTCCAGAACATTGCAGAAGAAGGTAAACTTCCAAACTCATTCTATGAGGCCACCATCACCCTAATTCCAAAACCAGACAAAGATGCCACAAAAAAAGAAAACTACAGGCCAATATCACTGATGAACATAGATGCAAAAATCCTTAACAAAATTCTAGCAAACAGAATCCAACAACATATTAAAAAAGTCATACACCATGACCAAGTGGGCTTTATCCCAGGAATGCAAGGATTCTTTAATATCAGCAAATCAATCAATGTAATACACCACATTAATAAATTGAAAGATAAAAACCATATGATTATCTCAATAGATGGAGAAAAAGTCTTTGACAAAATTCAACACTCGTTTATGATTAAAACTCTCCAGAAAGCAGGAATAGAAGGAACATATCTCAGCATAATAAAAGCTATATATGACAAACCCACAGCCAGCATTACCCTCAATAGAGAAAAATTGAAAGCTTTTCCCCTGAAATCAGGAACAAGACAAGGGTGCCCACTCTCACCACTACTATTCAACATAGTTTTGGAAGTTTTGGCCACAGCAATCAGAGCAGAAAAAGAAGTAAAATGAATCCAGATAGGAAAAGAAGAAGTGAAACTCTCGCTGTTTGCAGATGACATGATCCTCTACATAGAAAACCCTAAAGACTCTACCAGAAAATTGCTAGAGCTAATCAATGAATATAGTAAAGTTGCAGGATATAAAATTAACACACAGAAATCCCTTGCATTCCTATACACTAACAATGAGAAAACAGAAAGAGAAATTAAGGAAACAATACCATTCACCATTGCAACAAAAAGAATAAAATACTTAGGAGTATATCGACCTAAAGAAGCAAAAGACCTATACATAGAAAACTATAAAACACTGATGAAAGAAATCAAAGAGGACACAAACAGATGGAGAAACATACCATGTTCATGGATTGGAAGACTCAATATTGTCAAAATGGCTATTGTACCCAAAGCAATCTATAGATTCAATGCAATCCCTATCAAGCTACCAACGGTATTTTTCACAGAACTAGAAAAATAGTTTCACAATTTGTATGGAAATACAAAAAAACCTCAAATAGCTAAAGTAATCTTGAGAAAGAAGAATGGAACTGGAGGAATCAACCTGCCTGACTTCAGACTCTGCTACAAAGCCACAGTCATCAAGACAGTATGGTACTGAACAAAGACAGAAATATAGATCAATGGAACAGAATAGAAAGCCCAGAGATAAATCCACGAACCTATGGGCACCTTATCTTTGACAAAGGAGGCAAGGATATACAATGGAAAAAAGACAACCTCTTTAACAAGTGGTGCTGGAAAAACTGGTCAAACACTTGTAAAAGAATGAAACTAGAACACTTTCTAACACCATACACAAAAATAAACTCAAAATGGATTAAAGATCTAAATGTAAGACTAGAAACTATCAAACTCCTAGAGGAGAACATAGGCAAAACACTCTTCGACATAAATCACAGCAGGATCCTCTATGACCCACCTCCCAGAATATTGGAAATAAAAGCAAAAATAAACAAATGGGAACTAATGAAACTTAAAAGCTTTTGCATAACAAAGGAAACTATAAAAAAGGTGAAAAGACAGCCCTCAGATTGGGAGAAAATAATAGCAAATGAAGCAACAGACAAAGGATTAATCTCAAAAATATACAAGCAACTCCTGAAGCTCAATTCCAGAAAATAAATGACCCAATCAAAAAATGGGCCAAAGAACTAAACAGACATTTCTCCAAAGAAGACATGCATATGGCTAACAAACACATGAAAAGATGCTCAACATCACTCATTATCAGAGAAATGCAAATCAAAACCACAATGAGGTACCATTACACGCCAGTCAGGATGGCTGCTATCCAAAAGTCTATAAGCAATAAATGCTGGAGAGGGTGTGGAGAAAAGGGAACCCTCTTACACTGTTGGTGGGAATGCAAACTAGTACAGCCACTATGGAAAACAGTGTGGAGATTTCTTAAAAAAAACTGGAAATAGAACTACCATATGACCCAGCAATCCCACTTCTGGGCATACACACTGAGGAAACCAGATCTGAAAGAGACACGTGCACCCCAATGTTCATCGCAGCACTGTTTATAATAGCTAGGACATGGAAGCAACCTAGATGCCCATCAGCAGATGAATGGATAAGGAAGCTGTGGTACATATACACCATGGAATATTACTCAGCCATTAAAAAGAATTCATTTGAATCAGTTCTGAGATGGATGAAACTGGAGCACATTATACAGAGTAAAGTAAGCAAGAAAGATAAAGAACATTACAGCATGCTAACACATATATAAATGGAATTTAAAAAGATGGTAATGATAACCCTATATGCAAAACAGAAGAAGAGACACAGATGTACAGAACAGAATTTTGGACTCTGTGGGAGAAGGCTAGGGTGGGATGTTTCGAGAGAACAACATGTATATTATCTATAGTGAAATAGATCACCAGCCCAGGTGGGATGCATGAGACAAGTGCTCGGGGCTGGTGCACTGGGAAGACCCAAAGGAATCGGGTGGAGAGGGAGATGGGAGGAGGGATCGGGATGGAGAATACATGTAACTCTATGGCTGATTCATGTCAATGTATGACAAAACCCACTGCAATGTTGTGAAGTATTTAGCCCCCAACTAATAAAAATAAATGAAAAAAAAAAATCCATAGAGGACATGCAATACACACACACACACACACACACACACCCCAAAATCCTTTAGTATTATGTATTGCTGATAGTGGGTCATTGGTTTTTTTTGTTGTTGTTGGTTTGTTTAGTTTTAAAAGGAGTATATTTATAATTGATTTACAGTGCTGTTTTAGATTCTGTTATACAGCAAAGTGAATCTTGATCATGTTTTATTGGAGCATAAACTTTAAAAATGACAATTACATTTCAACATTTAAAGTTTTTATTTTTTTTTTTTTTATTTTTTTTTTTTTACTGTAGATATATACCCACTGTAGTTTGGAATATATACATTTTTAAATATGTTATGACAAAAAATTTAAAGAGGTATTTTTTTGTAGTAGCACACAGAACTTCACTGATGTATGTGAGACTCAGATTCTAATTCTTCTTTATTCTTGAATAAATATCTAATGAGTAAATCTATTAATTGTATCTAGATTTCAGCCTCTTCACTTACGAAATATGTTGACTGAGGAAGATAATCTCTAAAACTCCTGTGCAGTTTAAATTTTGACAATAAAGGGTCATTATAGACAAAATGAAATAGCTAGAGGGATAATGTTAGAAGAATGAACACAATTTTCTTTATATTGAAATATAATTATTGTGTTTTGTCTTAAACTCTGTCTTGGGTCTTTTTCATAGTGGTCATGCAATTTTGGAAAGTATCAAAGCACAGATCATATAAAAATTGTATACTAAGCACTAAAATAACTTTTACTATTAATACATTCTGAGAATTTTGGTATTAGACTTTGTTTCAACTTAGCATGCCTGACTTAAATCTTCTTATTGTTCACCATACTGTAACCACTTTTCTCTCCACAAGTCTTTTGGGTACTAACTTCTTAGAAGAATAAATTCCATAGTTAATATTACATATTGTGTGTATGCATCCATATTTGATTTATAGTAATTTTTCAAGCAATTATTTCATTGAGACCTATATGCAAAAACTTTCCTTAAAACTTTAAGAAAATATGAATAATTCATAAACATTAAAGATTTATATCTCTACTTTCTTTCTTTCCCCTTAGAACATGTCCTTGAAAATTTACACATTTCTAACTATTTAAGAGTCTCGAGCATATTCCTACTAATGTACCTTACATATTTCTTTGTTTCATCTAATATTTCTGAATACAACAGGCTTTCCCAAATAGTTTCAAAGTTTTCTCCAGCTCAATGAAAACTTACAGGTGCTGCAAATATGGAAAATTGTAGGCAAATTTTACTTGGAGTTTGCCTTCATTGGGTCAACTTTCTCTCATGAAGGTGCAATATAACCTATACGTCATTTTTACTCTATTGAAGCATCTTTTAATGAAATGGAGGACTAACTTAAACTGTAAACACCATTCTTTCTAGAAATTAGGAAAAACTCTTTTCAATTTTTTAATATCCATTTATTTTTAATTGATTGATGATTGGTGTACAATAATAGTTTGATTTCTGTTCTACATCAACATGAAGTAACTGTAAGTGTACGTATGTGCTGTCCTTCTTGACTCTCCCTCCCACCTCCCATCCATTCCCATCCCTCTAGGTTATGACAGAGCCCCAGTTTGAGTTCCCTGAGTCATATGGCAAATTCCTATTGCCTACTTATTTACATATATTAGTGTATATGCATCCATGCTACTCTCTCCATTTATCTCCCTCTCTCCCTTTTCTCCCCTACCCTTGTCCATAAGTCTGTTCTCTGAGTGCATCTTCATTGCTGCTCTGTGAACAGATTCATCAGTACCATCCTTCTAGATTCCATATATGTGTGTTGATATGCAATATTTGTTTTCCTCTTTCTGACTTACTTCACTCTGTATAATAGGCTCTAGGTTCATCCATCTCATTAGAACTGACGTAAAAGTGTTGCTTTTGATGGCTGAGTAGCATTTCATTGTATATATGTACCACAGCTGCTTTATCCGTTCATCTGATGAAGGACATCTGGGTTGCTTCCATGTCTTGACTATTGTAAATAGGGCTGCAATGAACGTTGGTGTACATGTGTCCCTTTTAGCTTTAGTTTCCTCAAAACCAAAATAGTATTGCCTAGAAGTGTTACTGCTTTGTCAGATGGCAGTTTTATTCCTACTTTTTAAGGAATCTCCATACTGCCTTCTATAGTGGTTGTATCAAATTGCATTCCTACCAGCTGTGTAGAAGGGGTCCCTTTTCTACACACCCTCGCCAGCACATGGTGTTTGTGGCTATTTTGATTATGGCCATTCTGACTGGGGTGAACTGATATCTCATTCTAGTTCTGATCTACATTTCTCTAATAATGAGTGACATTGATCACCTCTTCATATATTTATTATGTATGTCTTCTTTGGAAAGAAATGTTTGTTTAGGTCGTTTGCACACTTTTTGATTGGACTGTTTGCTTTTCTGGTATTGAGTTAATATGAATGGCTTGTATATATTGGAAATTAATTATTTGTCTGTTGTTTCATTTGCTATTATTTTCTTCCATTCCGAGGGCTGTCCTTTCACTCTGTTTATAGTTTCCTTTGCTGTAACAAAGCCTTTAAGTTTACTTAGGTCTTATTTATTTGTTTTTGTTTTAATTTGCATTATTCTAGAATAATTTCCATTATTCTAACTGTTTTCATAAAGGATTTTGCTATGATTTATGTCACACAGTGTTCTGCCTATGCAACTAAAAGAATAAAATACCCAGGAATAAACCTACCTAAGGAGACAAAAGAGCTTTATATAGAAAACTATAAGACACTGATGAAAGAAATCATAGACAACATAAAAAGATGGAGGGTTATTCCATGTCCTGGGTTGGAAAAATCAATATTGTTAAAATGACTATACTACCAAAAGCAATCTACAGACTCAATGAAATCCCTATAAAATTTCCAATGGCATTTTTCACAGAACTAGAACAAAAAATTTCACCATCTGTATGGAAGCACGAAAGGACCCAAGAGGCCAAAGCAATCTTGAGAAAGAAGAATGGAGCTGGAGAAATCAACTCACCTGATTGCAGACTATACTACAAAGCTAAAGACATCAAGAAAATATTGTACTGGCACAAAGGTAGAAATACAAACCAGTGGAAGAGTATAGAAAGCCCAGAGACAAACCCACACTCATATGGGTGGCTTTTCCTTGACAACGTAAGCAAGAATATACAATGGGACAGAGACAGGACAACTACATGCAAAAGAATGAAACTAGAACATTACCTAACACCATACACAAAGATAAATTCGAAATGGACTAAAGACATAAATGTAAAATCAGAAACTATAAACTCTTAGAAGAAAACATTGGCCCTTTTTATTTATAAAAGAAAAAAATTTAACCAATTCCATTTCACAGGTTGAAAGGCAATTAGAAAAAAAAAAAACTAAGCATGAAGGACAAAAAATTAAGATAATATAGAGATTAATGAATTAGAAAATCAAACATAACCAAGACAATTCTTGTGACAGAGTTCTTTAATAATATCAAAATAATATTTATAAAGTTCCAGCTAGCATAAATACAAAAAAGGAATAAGTAAGTACATATTAAATATTTCTTTCTCTAGTTAACTTTGTTATTGAAATATAAGATACATACAGTAACATGTAAAAACTTAGGACTATATAATGTCCTTCAAGACAATGTCTAATCATAGCTCTCTCACAGAGAGGAACACTATTCTGACTTTAAATACAACAAATTAACTGTTTATAAATCATATGTAAATGCTGTGATCAATATTTTGTAGTTTATAGTCATTCTTTTTAAAAATTCTTTGAAATATAGTTTAACTGCAGTATTTTGTTAGTGTTAGGTATATGAAGAGACTCAGTTTTTTATATGTATATATTTTTTTGCATTCTCTTTTATATTATAACAATGTATTGAGAATAATTTCTTGTTCTACATAATCAGTTCTCACTGGTTATCTATTTTTTATTTTATGTATTTTTGAATATTTGTTTTATATATAGTATATATTTATTCTTTTTTCACTTAGCAGTGATCTTTTTGTCATTCAGTTATGAAGTCATGTCCAATTTATTAGTGCATATTGCTCCATTGAAAGGCTATATGGCAATTTGGTTATCTAGTCCTTTTTGTTAGTAATTTTGGTTTCCCCAATGTTGGTTTACCATGAAAAGCACTACTATAAACATTCTTGCTTGTGACTGTTGACATACCTCTTTTACACAATTGCTTTATGACTTTATATAGGAGAGGACATGATGCACTATAAAGTATGTATATAAACACACATAAGTTATTAAATTTGTAGTTTAGTTCTTTCAGACATTACAGAAAATCCTTGGCTATTATTTCTTCAAATATATACTCTGTATCATTCTCTCTTACTTCTGGTACTCTAATTACACACACATTAAGTTGTTCAATATTATTAAACACTTTTGAGAGTCCCTTCCAAATTTTTAATTAGTTGAGAAATTAACAGTGGAAATATAGTAACTTCATGGCTAAGAAGGCGATTATTGATTATTTAAGACTGGGCTGTTTAATTTCTACATATTTATGAATGTCTCAAATTCTATTTGTAATTGATTTCTACATTAAATCATTGTTGCATTGGTAGGAGATGTTATGAGAACATGTTTTATATGGTATGAGAATATGTTTTATATATTTCTCTATCTTTTAAAACTCATTGAAGTTAGTTTTGTTTTGTGTTCTAAAGTATGGTCTAACTGGAGAATTGCAGAATGTTTTAAGTGTACCTTAGAACAATTTATATTCTGCCCTTTGAGAGTAGAGTGTTCTGTTGTTGTCTGTTAGGTCACTCAAGTTAATCAAGCCTCATTTTTGCTGTAGTTAATCTACTTATTATTGGAATTGAAGTGTGAAGTATGTGATTATTATTGTTGAATTACTGAGTTATCTAATAACCTTTCATTTCTGTCAGTTTTTGATTCACATATTTTGTTGTTTGCTTATCAGGTGTATATAACTTTTTATTGTTTGATAGGTTCCCCTTTTATTTTTAGAAATGCCATTTTTATCTTAAGTAACACTTTTATTAACTTTAGTTTTGACTGGCATTAATATAGCTACTCCAGATTTTTTTGTGATTGTTATTTGCATGATATATCTTTGTTTCAACTGTCTTACTTTCCACTTATTTGCATATTTAAATCAATATAAAGTGCAACTTATGCAGACAAAATACAGTTGGGTCTCATTTCTTTATTTGGTCTCATAATCTCTGCTCTCTTAATTGTTTAATCCATTACTTTTATCACTAGCTACATTAATTTTGTGAGCCTCATTGATTGGGAAATTTCATGGGATCTACAGTGTGGAATGCATTGGAATAGCCTCCACAAAGTGAAAAAAATAGTTGGTGAGCATCGTCCCACCAACCACTTAGAGTGAGATATATCACTTGCTGGGCCCTATATACCATATTTTCTTTGAAGGTCTAATTGAGGGCCAACAATTTTGTTTCTTGGCTACACAGAAAATATTTAAAACTTGTTGGCGTATAATCTCTGTCAGCACTACTCAACTCTGTCATTGTAATGCGTAAAGAACCATAAATAATTAATAAGCAAATGCATATGACTGTATTCCAGTAAAACTTTATTAACAAGAACAGATGGCCAACTCACGGTTCATGGTATGTTGAACCATGGTGTATGTTCCATCTCATTTAGAGGCTAGCATTTAAAGCTTTCCAGAGTAGGAAAATAATTTGAAGCTGTCCATGGTGCCCTTCTGGGTTTAATATCCAATAGTCTCAGTGGTAATAAGAAGTGTCTCTGCATACAGGAATGCTGTGTGGAGCTTCTGACAAGCCTCAATAAAAGAAGTCAGGATATAAAAACCAAGAAGCTTTGTAGTGAAATCAAGTTATCTTGTACAAGCAACTTTTATTATTTTATGCAATTGATTCTTACTGAACCACAGGACACAATATAATCATGTGAACTAAACTGCACATCATGAATGAGGACATAACCCACCAAACCACTTATTTGGTTAGGTGCCTCATAGTCATAATCAGTATTCTATGATAGAGCATAAATTATATAAATTTATATAATTTATATAAAAGTATAAATCTGCATCTATACATTTTCTGAGCAAGATTAGAATGCATAATAAGTTATATGTGTAGATAATTTATAACTTCAAACATCTCCACCTTCTGAATTATATCCTAATTGTCTATGCACTCATGGATTTATGAATAATTCCCTTATGGTTAAAGCATTAAAATATCTTGGTTTTGGTTTTTTTATGGTTTGGTGTAAAATGCTAACGTATTATAGACTCACACAAGGTTTCTTCTGAATGGCAGTGCAGATAGAAAACTTTCCCAGTGGAAAACAGTTTGAACAATATATCTTATTGTCCAGTTTCCTGGATGAAAAAATTACCATTGATATGAACTTATACTGATTTGTAGACAGTGGCTGAATATTGACAATAATATGTATAGAAATGGCTCCCTGCATGTGTGGGTGCTAAGTTGCTTTGGGTTGTAACCTATTCTTTGTGACCCTATGGACAGTAGCCTGCCAGGCTCCAAGAAAGAATACTGGAGTGGTTTGCTGTGCCTTCCTCCAGGGGATCTTCCAACCAGCGATAGAACCTATGTTTCTTATGTTTCCTGCATTGACAGGCGGGTTCTTTACCACTAGTACCACCAGGGAAGCTCGGCTCTCCTACTATATTCAATTTTAGAGCAGAATATATGAAATAATTTTAGAAAAATATAAGGAGAAATCATTTTTGACAATGAAAAACATACAGAGGGATATTATTTTTGAGAAAAGGAAAACACATGATGTGAACAATACAGGTAGGTGTACCTTAGAAACATTACAGGTTCAGTTTAAGACCACCACAGTGAAGCAAATATCACAAAAAAAGTGCAGTAGCTTTATTTCTAAAAGAATGTGTATGTGTTAGTTGCTCTGCTGCTGCTGCTAAGTCACTTCAGTCGTGTCCGACTCTGTGCAACCCCATCCCTGGGATTCTCCAGGCAAGAACACTGGAGTGGGTTGCCATTTCCTTCTCCAAAGAATAAAAGTGAAAAGTTAGAGTGAAGTTGCTCAGTCATGGCCGACTCTTCACGACCCCATGGACTGCAACCTACCAGGCACCTCCGTCCATGGGATTTTCCAGGCAAGAGTACTGGAGTGGGGTGCCATTGCCTTCTCCTTGTTAGTTGTTCAGTTGTGTTCAAATATCTGTGACCACATGGACAGTAGCCCACCAGGTTCCTGTGTCCATGGAAATCTCCAAGCAAGAATACTGGAATGGGTTGCCTTCCTCTTCTCCAGCGGACCCTTTCAACCAGACATTGAACTGATGTCTCCTGTATTGCAGGCAGATTTTTTTTTTTTTTTTTTTTTTTTACCATTTTAGCTACCCAGAAAGCTCTAAAAATAATATGTATACCTTAATTTTAAAATAATTTAAAGCTAAAACATGCTAGCCATCATCTGATCCTACAGTAAGCTGTAGCAGTAAAGTCAAAGTTCTCTAATCACAGAGATAAAATGTGATAATAATGACAAAGCTTGAAATAGTGTGAGAATTATCAATATGTGGGACAGAGATGTAACATGAGGTAATGCTATTGAAAAAAAATGATGCCTACAGACCCACTGAATATAGGGTTGCCACAAATCTTCAATCTGTGAAAAACACAATGTCTGTGAAGTGTAATAAAGTGAAGAGAAAAAAAATGAGAAATGCCTGTCTATTCATTTCATTTTTATTCTTAGGGCAGTTTATGAATCACTTAATAGAAAGATAGAGTCCCCCCTGAGCAAAGAGAATATACCACAAACTTGATGGCAATTAGATGACTAATTTGAAGGGCCGACTATGAAAAACAGCAACTTGGAGCAGAAGTTCCAGAAGTCTACATGAGGATTCCTTTGATTATTTGGGCACATATTAAATTCTAAATGATGAGCAAAAGACTCCACAAGCTCTGGCAGAGACACACACTACAGGTTGTGAGGTGCATGCAGATGCCAGTGATAGAAAGGTTCTTAAAGATGATAAAGTTCTACCAAACAAACAAACCTTGTTCCACTCTAAATATTCAGTTAAGGTCTCTGAAAGTCTATCTACCAGGAGTAAAGCTATCCTACCTATATGGTAAGGACTGTCTAGACAAGTCCTAACAAATCTGGAAATCAAGGCTCTGTAGGATCAAGATGAACTACTTGGAAATAAATTGCCTATAAAACAAGCAGAACTTGTTCTTTGTGTTTGATCTTTGTTAATTTGATTAATATGTGTCTTGGGGTGTTTCGCCTTGGGTTTATCCTGTTTGGGACTCTCTGGGTTTCTTGGACTTGGGTGGCTATTTCCTTCCCCATTTTAGGGAAGTTTTCAGCTATTATCTCCTCGAGTATTTTCTCATGGCCTTTCTTTTTGTCTTCTTCTTCTGGAACTCCTATGATTCGAATGTTGGGGCGTTTCACATTGTCCCAGAGGTCCCTGAGGTTGTCCTCATTTCTTTTGATCCTTTTTTCTTTTTTCCTCTCTGCTTCATTATATACACCACATTAACAAATTGAAAGATAAAAAACATATGATTATCTCAATAGATGCAGAGAAAGCCTTTGACAAAATTCAACACTCATTTATGATTAAAACTCTCCAGAAAGCAGGAATAGAAGGAACATACCTCAACATAATAAAAGCTATATATGACAAACCCACAGCAAGCATCACCCTCAATGGTGAAAAATTGAAAGCATTTCCTCTGAAATCAGGAACAAGACAAGGATGCCCACTCTCACCACTACTATTCAACATAGTGTTGGAAGTTTTGGCCACAGCAATCAGAGCAGAAAAAGACATAAAAGGAATCCAGATAGGAAAAGAAGAAGTGAAACTCTCGCTGTTTGCAGATGACATGATCCTCTACATAGAAAACCCTAAAGACTCTACCAGAAAATTACTAGAGCTAATTAATGAATATAGTAAAGTTGCAGGATATAAAATTAACACACAGAAATCCCTTGCATTCCTATACACTAACAATGAAAAAACAGAAAGAGAAATTAAGGAAACAATACCATTCACCATTGCAACAAAAAGAATAAAATACTTAGGAGTATATCTACCTAAAGAAACAAAAGACCTATACATAGAAAACTATAAAACACTGATGAAAGAAATCAAAGAGGACACAAACAGTTGGAGAAACATACCGTGTTCATGGATTGGAAGAATCAATATTGTCAAAATGGCTATTCTACCCAAAGCAATCTATAGATTCAATGCAATCCCTATCAAGCTACCAACGGTATTTTTCACAGAATTAGAACAAATAATTTCACAATTTGTATGGAAATACAAAAAACCTCGAATAGCCAAAGTAATCTTGAGAAAGAAGAATGGAACTGGAGGAATCAACCTGCCTGACTTCAGACTCTACTACAAAGCCACAGTCATCAAGACAGTATGGTACTGGCACAAAGACAGAAATATAGATCAATGGAACAGAATAGAAAGCCCAGAGATAAATCCACGAACCTATGGACAGCTTATCTTTGACAAAGGAGGCAAGGATATACAATGGAAAAAAGACAATCTCTTTAACAAGTGGTGCTGGGAAAACTGGTTAACCACTTGTAAAAGAATGAAACTAGAACACTTCCTAACACCATACACAAAAATAAACTCAAAATGGATTAAAGATCTAAATGTAAGACCAGAAACTATAAAACTCCTAGAGGAGAACATAGGCAAAACACTCTCCGACATAAATCACAGCAAGATCTTCTATGACCCACCTCCCAGAATATTGGAAATAAAAGCAAAAATAAACAAATGGGACTTAATGAAAATTAAAAGCTTTTGCACAACAAAGGAAACTATAAGTAAGGTGAAAAGACAGCCCTCAGATTGGGAGAAAATAATAACAAATGAGGAAACAGACAAAGGATTAATCTCAAAAATATACAAGCAACTCCTGAAGCTCAATTCCAGAAAAATAAACGACCCAATCAAAAAATGGGCCAAAGAACTAAACAGACATTTCTCCAAAGAAGACATACAGATGGCTAACAAACACATGAAAAGATGCTCAACATCACTCATCATCAGAGAAATGCAAATCAAAACCACAATGAGGTACCATTACACGCCAGTCAGGATGGCTGCTATCCAAAAGTCTACAAGCAATAAATGCTGGAGAGGGTGTGGAGAAAAGGGAACCCTCTTACACTGTTGGTGGGAATGCAAACTAGTACAGCCACTATGGAAAACAGTGTGGAGATTTCTTAAAAAACTGGAAATAGAACTGCCATATGACCCAGCAATACCACTTCTGGGCATACACACTGAGGAATCCAGATCTGAAAGAGACACGTGCACCCCAATGTTCATCGCAGCACTGTTTATAATAGCCAGGACATGGAAGCAACCTAGATGCCCATCAGCAGATGAATGGATAAGGAAGCTGTGGTACATATACACCATGGAATATTACTCAGCCGTTAAAAAGAATTCATTTGAATCAGTTCTAATGAGATGGATGAAACTGGAGCCCATTATACAGAGTGAAGTAAGTCAGAAAGATAAAGAACATTACAGTATACTAACACATATATACGGAATTTAGATAGATGGTGGCGATAACCCTATATGCAAAACAGAAAAAGAGACACAGAAATACAGAACAGACTTTTGAACTCTGGGGGAGAACGTGAGGGTGGGATGTTTTGAAAGAACAGCATGTATATTATCTATGGTGAAACGGACCACCAGCCCAGGTGGGATACATGAGTCAGGTGCTCGGGCCTGGTGCACTGGGAGGACCCTGAGGAGTCGGGTGGGGAGGGAGGTGGGAGGGGGGATCGGGATGGGGAATACATGTAACTATATGGCTGATTCATGTCAATGTATGACAAAACCCACTGAAATGTTGTGGGGTGATTGGCCTCCAACTAATAAAATAATATTAAAAAAAAAAAAAAAAAAAAAAAAAAAAAAAAAACAAGCAGAACACTCCCTTTAGGGAATAGATAACAAATTAAACTTTGAAAAATGGAGCCGCCAACATGTACTACATGCATTCAGATGTTACCTGACATACGAAGAAGCAGAAAAAAATAAAGTACATTGCATTAGCAATTTTTAAAAAATCAAACGGGGAAAATAGGGTGAATGAGGAATTGTTGAATTAATATAAAGTTTCAACTATGCAAAATGAATTCAGTATAGAGAACTGCTTTACAGTATAATGCCCAGAGTAAATAATATGTTGTGTACTTGATTTGTTTTTACTTCATCTCTTTACAATAATCTAATAAGGCAAATATTGTGTTTCTATACATTAATTAAAATAAGGCTCAGAGATATTATTTTTTTTTTATTAACTAAACTAAGGCTCAGAGATATTAAGTAAGTCTCAACATCTAGTCTTATTATTCTAGACATACTAGGATACCAAATATACTAGCAGGATGCCTCATTTTAAATAAGTGGTTAATTATTAATCATCAAGGTAAACAAAAAATTAAATACAATATCTTTGTGGATTAATAGGGTATAAGTTTCAAAAAACCTCTGATATAAATTCAGCATCTTCAGTGACTTTACTCACAAAATAATCTCAAATCACACACAGATTATTATTTTTTAAAGTTTTCCTGAAGATTTTTGAAGTAAGAATAGTACATATAATTTTATTTAAACTCCATCATTAGATAATATTATTTTTCCTTAAGGCCTATCTCCTCCTTGCATGCATGCCAAGTTGTTTCAGTTGCATCCAACTCTTTATGACCTTGTAAATGGTAGCCCACAGGCTCCTCTGTCCGTGGGATTCACCAGGCAAGAATACGGGAGTGGGTTGCAATTCCCTCTACCAGGGCATCTTCCTAATCCAGCGATTGGAACCTTGTCTCTTGCATCCCCTGCATTGGCAGGTGAGTTTTTTTTTTTTTTTTTTTTTGAATGTGTGACTTTTTGTTTTTAATAGAAAAATACACAAAATCACAATGATAAAGCCCAGAGAGATGGGGGCCAGGGCATCACAGGGCATGTGCAGGTGAGTTCTTTACTGCTAGAGCCATCTGGCAATCTCTATGTCCTCACTAACCTTGAGATTATCATTGTTTGTTTTTGTTTTTGCTCTTCTTGTCTTTGCCCTATTCCTTCTGATTTCTTTACTACTGAGAAAGCTAGATTCAATCTGCCTTGTAAAACCTCAAGTCCAACCTAACTTCATTAAAACACTGGTGCTTCAAATATGCTCTAAACAAAACTATTTACTGATTAAATATAATAATTATACCAGCTGCTACAAAAATAAACATATTCTAAAAATAGTTATATCTAGATAAATTGACCAGTTTATTTATTATTTTGGAAATTCATGATAGAGGTACTTACTTAACTGAAGGGTAACTTTATTGGTCCTCACCTTCTGGCGTTTTCTGAGTAACAGCAATTCGTGTCATTTAGCATTATTATTAATCTAAATAAGGGTGTTATAATTGTTATCTACTTCTGTATAACAGTATTGTTGGAAAATTAGCAGCCTGTTTGCTTTCAAATCCAATAAGGGAAAAGAGTCTCCCTAGCAAGGTCAATATTGCAATGTATGTGACATAATTTTATAGAAAACTCACTGTATCATATTCTACTTGTCATAGTTGAAGCATATTTCTCACTTACTCAAAAGAGAAGAATAATACAACATGAATATCAGAAATTTGGGTGATGGAAGTTAACTTGCAGTGTCTGCAACAGTTAGGTTCCATATTCTAGTATTAGAATTGTGTGCTCCTGAGAAAAGACCCTGATGCTGGGAAGGATTGGGGGCAGGAGGAGAAAGGGACAGCGGAGGATGAGATGGCTGGATGGCATCACTGACTCGATGGACATGAGTTTGAGTGGACTCCGGGAGTTTGTGATGGACAGGGAGGCCTGGTGTGCTGCGATTCATGGGGTCACAGTCGGACATGACTTAGCGACTGAACTGAACTGAACTGAACTGAACTGAAGAAACATGTATTCCAGAAGGGATTTGCATGCTGTGTCCTCAGTCATGTCAGACTCTTTGAGACCCCATGGACTGTGTAACCCACCAGGCTCTTCTGTCCATGGGATTCTCCAGGCAAGAATATTGGAGTGGATTGCCATTGCCTTCTCCAGGGGACCTTCCGGACCCAGGGATCGAACTGCATCTCTTGTGTCTCCTGCATTAGCAGGAGAATTCTTTACCACGGCAGCACCAGGCAAGCCCAATTTAATTCACAGCAGAGGTAGAATTTAGTAAGTGTGTATTAAATACTTTAACGCAAATCACTGAACTTGGGCCTGATATCTGACGTTGGATTTACGGGAATCATGCTACTGAAGAGGGAAAAGAAGCCAGATTGGGAGATCGATGGCGGTATATGGGCTGAGGACGAAACATTTCCGCGAAAGTGAGTCACAGGCAGTCGGAATGGCAGGGGACCTGAGGGCCAGGAGGCAGACCCACGGGTCAAGGCGCAGAGGGAGCTGAGACCCCAGGAGCGGTCTCGGGGGCAGAAGCCAAGCTGAAAAGAAGGGAGAAGGCTGACCGCCCAGGGAGGAAGGGAACGCTAAAGCACAGGAGACCTAGAGCCAGAACCAACTAGACGAGCAGGAGAGCACGTGAGCTGAGGACGGAAGGCCTCCGCGCAGGGCTCCCTGGAGGGCAGACGCGGGGGAACAAGGCCACAGCCGGGGAGAAGGCACTCGGACCGCCCGCCTCGGCTCCGGAGACACGGCGGGGCAGCCACGTCCAGTCCACCAGGCCGCCACCCCGGCCACAGCTCGCCCCGGCTTCCCCGAGGAGAGAGAGGCTCTGGCTCCACTGGGCTCTCTGTCCAGAGAGAGACCCCGCTGGCCGGGGCCACCTCCCACCACCGCGCTCCCCGAAGCTTGGGGACCGCAGACCTCAGCCACGCTAGGCCAAACCTCCCGCTCACCGGGACACAGCCAGCGCCTGGGAGGGGCACGCTTTCAAAACACACAAGCAGGACTCTAGCCACGAGGTCCCTCCGTCAAGAACAGAAAGAGATGCTCAGTGCAAAAGTTCATCCGTGCTATTTTTTGAAGGGTTCAGTTCAGTTCAGTTGTTCAGTCGCTCAGTCGTGTCCGACTCTTTGCGACCCCTTTGTTGGGTTAACTAGCCCCAAATATTGTAATAAATAAATAGCAGCAGTAAATATAACATGTTTCGAGAAAAGAAAAAGACAAATCCAAGCAGGGATTTCAGAAAGCAAATGAAAACAGGGCAGTTATGAAATGGAAATGAAAGTCTCATTTTTTCTATCCAAATCTAACTGGATTGAAAAATATTAGCATCACAGATGCAGAATATAAAGATACTAAATAAAGGTATTAATTTTCTATTATTGCCACAAATTCAGCAGTTTACAACAGCGTTCATTTATTATCTCACAATTTGCAGAAAAGAACCCTGGGCATGGCATAGCTCAAGGGGTTCTGTTATCGGTTTCACAAGAAAGAAATCAAATATCAGTAGAACTGTGTTCTTTTCAGAGGCTCTGTGATGAATCTTCTTCAAGCCATTTCAGATTGTTGAACTAATTCAGTTCCTTAGGGTTGTGAGACTGACGTTTCCATTTCTTGGCTGTAGGTTTTGGGTGATTCTCAGCTTCTAGAGCTTACTCATATTCTTTGGCTTATGTCCATCTTGCTGTGCCTTCAATTCCAGCGACAGATGTCCAAGTGCCTCATATTCTTCAGCTGTCTCTTATTTCTCCACCTGTCTTATATACTCCACTACTCTGAGTCAGATAAAGTTCTTGAATATTAAAGGCTCAGGTTATTAGATTGGGCCCATCAGAGTAATGTCTATTTTCAGGTCCCCAACCCATATTAGGACATGGGCATCTTTGCTGAGGGTCTTTCTCTATGTATCACAAGAAACAACAAAATGACATTAAGGTCTTGATGGAATTTCTTTTTCTATAAGAAAAAATAAAAATTTATTATTTTGCTGTTACAAAAAGGTATAAACTGATAATCAAAATATGTGGGAGAGATTTAAGAGCTTTTAAGGGCTTTTAGCTGTAATCTCAATTTTATCCAAGAAAATACAGCTTCTCCAGGATGCATTTTATTGTAACTAATCTCAACAATAGCATTATTTCTAGGCCAGTGAAAGCTAAGGTGATTATAAAGCATTTTGGCATCTCCTATACAATATGGACAGTTCTTAGATTCATGAGAAAAATGTGGGAGAGGCTAAAATCTTTTCATGCAAAATTATCCATTGTTTTGGCAGCACTGCAATAGTCAATATTTTGCAAAAGTAATGCCACATTTTTGGGTTAACAGAATCGAGACATTTTTGTTTATTTTACATGGTATTGTTTTATCTGCATTGTTAGAAGCATAACTGTCCTGAAACAGTCAATATATTTTGTACATTTTATGTGTTTGTATTTGCTGAACTCTATGTATGCTCAGCAACTGTACATCAAGGATATGCTTCACAAAACAAAGTTAAGCACTCATTGACCCTGACAAGGATGTCAACTAACACAGCAATAATAATGGCTGATGTTCTTTGCTGTCTATATAAAATACTGTGCTAAGCATTTCCATGAACTATTATATTTCATTCTGATTGAATGGTAAGGCACTATTGTTGTTCCAAGTTCATACATGAGAAAAAATGAGGTTAATTTAAAAACTGAGGAAAATTCATGGTGGTAGAATATTACAGAGTTAAGTGTCAAACCTTAAATGTCTATTTTTAGCACCTAGGATATTAATCCTGCACATGCACACATAAAAGCTGTCTCTGACCTTTTAAAATTGCACACTATCAGTATACATTGTTAAGATTTCAATGTTTGGCCCAGCACAAAAAAACATATCAGTCGTTCAGTCATGTTTGACTCTTTGAGACCCCATGGACAGAAGCACACCAGGCTTCCCTGTCGATCACCAAATCCTGGAGATGGTGAAAACTCATGGCCTTTGAGTTGGTGATGCCATCCAACCATCTCATCTTCTGTCATCTCTTCTCCTCCTGCCTTCAATCTTTCCCAGCACCAGGGTCTTTTCCAATGGGTTAGTTCTTCACATCAGGTGGCCAAAGTATTGGAGTTTCAGCTTCAGCATCAGCCCTTCCAATGAATATTCAGGGTTGATTTCCTTTAGGATTGACTGATTTGATTTTCTTGCAGTTCAAGGGATTCTCAAGAGTCTTTTCCAATACCACACTTCAAAGACATCAGTTCTTCGGTGCTCAACATTTTTTATAGTCCAACTCTCACATCCATACATGACTACTGGAAAAACCATAGCTTTGACTAGATGGACCTTTGTGGGCAAAGTATTATCTCTGCTTTTTAATATGCTGTGTAGGTTAGTCATAGCTTTTCTTCCAAGGAGCAAGCGTCTTTTGATTTCATGGCTGAAGTTACCACCTGCAGTGATTTTGCAGCCAAAGAAAATGAAGTCTGTCACTGTTTTCCACTGTTTCCCCATCTATTTGATGTGAAGTGATGGGAACGGATGCCATGATCTTCATTTTTTGATTGTTGAGTTTTAAGCCAGCTTTTTCACTCTCCTCTTTCACTTTCAACAAGAGGCTCATCAGTTCCTCTTCACTTTCTGCCGTAAGTGTGGTGTCATCTGCACATCTGACGTTATTGATATTTCTCCCAGCAATCTTGATTCCATCTTGTGCTTCATTCAGCCTCGTGTTCGTATGCTGTACTCTACATGGAAGTTAAATATGTAGGGTGACAATAAACAGCTTTATATATTCCTTTCCCAATATGTAACCAGTCTGTTGTTCCATGTCCAGTTCTAACTGTTGCTTCTTGACCTGCATACATATTTCTCAGGAGGTAGGTAATATGGTCTGTTATTCCCATTGCTTAAAGAATTTTCCAGTTTTTTGTGATCTAACAGTCAAAGGCTTTAGTGTAGTCAATGAAGCCAAAGTAGATATTTTTCTGGAATTCTCTTGCTTTTTTGATAATCCAATAGATGTTGGCAATTTGATCTCTTGTTCCTCTTGTTCCTCTGCCTTTTCTAAGTACAAATCTGGAATTTCATGGTTCATGTACCTTTGAAGCCTCACTTGGAGAGTTTTGAGCATTACTTTGCTAGCGTGGGACATGAGTGCAATTGTATGGTAGTTTGAACATTCTTTGGCATTGTCCTTCTTTGGGATTGGAATGAAAACTGACATTCTACAGTCCTTTGGCTACTGCTGAGGCCAAATTAACTGGAATATCAAGTGCAGCACTTTCAAAGCATCATCTTTTAGGATTTGAATTAGCTAAACTGGATTCCAGCACCTCCACTAGCTTTTTTTGAAGTGATGTTTCCTAAGGTCCACTTGACTTTGCATTCCAGGATATCTGGCTCTAGTTGAGTGATCACACCATCATGGCTATATGGTTCATAAAGATATTTTTTGTATAGTTCTTCTGTCTATTCTTGCCACTTCTTAATATCTTCTGCTTCTGTTAGGTCCATACCATATCTGCCTTTTATTGTGCCCATCTTTGCATGAAATTGTTCCCCTGTTATCTCTAATTTTCTTGAAGAGATCTCTAGTCTTTCCCTTTCTATTTTTCCCTCTATTTCTTTGCACTAACCACTGAGGCTTTCTTATCTCTCCTTGCTATTCCTTGAAATGCTGTATTCAAATGGGTATCTCTTCCCTTTTTTCCTTTGCCTTTTGCTTCTCTTCTTTTCTCAGCTATTTGTAAGGCCTCCTAAGACAACCATTTTGCCTTTTTGCATTTCTTTTTCTTGGGGATGGTCTTGATCACTGACTTCTGTATAATATCATGAAGCTCTGTCCATAGTTCTTCAGGCACTCTGTCTATCAGATCTAATCCCTTGAATCTATTTGTCATTTGCACTGTGTATTCGTAAGGAATTTGACTTAGGTCATACCTGAATGGTCTAGTGGTTTTCCCTACTTTCTTGAATTTAAGTGTGAATTTGGCAACAAGGAGTTAATGATCTGAGCCACAGTCAGCTCCTGGTCTTGTTTTTGCTGACCATAGAGCTTCTCCATCTTTGGCTGCAAAGACTATAACCGATCTGATTTTATCATTGACCATCTGGTGATATCCATGTGTAAAGACGTCTCTCTTATTGTTGGAAGAGGGTGCTTGCTATGACCAGTGCATTCTCTTGGCAAAACTCTGTTAGCCTTTGCCCTGCTTTATTCTGTACTCCAAGGCCAAATTTACCTGTTACTCCAGGTATCTCTTGACTTCCATTTTTTTTGCATTCCAGTCTCCTATGATGAAAAGCACATCTATTTTGTTTTCGGTGTTAGTTCTAGGAGGTCTTGTAGGTCTTCATAAAACCTTTCAACTTCATCTTCTTCAGCATTTGTGTTGGGACACAGACTTGGATTACTGTGATATTGAATGGTTTGCATTGGAAATGAACAGAGATCATTCTGTAATCTTTGAGATTTCACCCAAGTACTGTATTCCAGACTCTTTTGTTGACTATGAGGGCTACTCCATTTCTTCTAAGGGATTCTTGCTCACAGTAGTAGATATAATGCTCATCTGAATTAAATTTGTCCATTCCAGTCCATCTTAGTTCACTCATTCCTAAAATATCAATATTCACTCTTGCCATCTTCTGTTTGAACACTTTTAATTTACCTTTGTTCATGGACCTAGCATTCCATGTTCTTATGCAATATTTATTGCTCTTTACAGCATGGGCCTTTACTTCCATATCCAGTCACATCCACAACTGGGCATTGTTTTCACTGTGACTCTGTCTCTTTATTCTCTCTGGAGTTATTTCTCCATTCTTCTCCAGTAGCATATTGGGCACCTACTGACCTGGGGAGTTCATCTTTCAGTGTCCTATCTTTTTGCCTTCGCATATAGTTCAAGAATACTGAAGTGGTTTGCCATTCCCTTCTCCAGTGGACCAAGTTTTGTCAGAACTCTCCACCATGACCCATCTTGGGTCCATCTTGGGTGGCCCTACATGGCATGGCTCCTAGTTTCATTGAGTTAGACAAGGCTGTGGTTCATGTGATCAGCTTGATTAGTTTTCTGTACTTGTGGTTTTTATCCTGTCTGCCCTCTGATGGATAAGGATAAGAGGCTTATGGAAGCTTCCTGATGAGAGAGACTGTCTGTGGGGGAAACTGGGTCTTGTTTTGGTGGGCAGGGACTCACTCAGAAAACTTTAATCCAATTTTTGTTGATGGGCAGGACTGTGTTCCTTCCCAGTTGTTTGACATGGGACCAAACTATGGTGCAGGCAATGAAGATAATGGTGACATCCTCCACAAGGTCCCATGCATGCTGTTTTGCACTCAGCACCCCCAACCATGCATCAGGCCACCGCTGACCCACACCTCTGCTGGAGACTCCTGGACACCCACAGGTAGTCTGGGCCAGTCTCCTGTGGGGTCACTGCTCCTTTCTCCTTGGTCCTGGTATACACAAGGTTTTGTCTGTGCCCTCCAAGAGTTTGTTTCCCCAGTCCTATGTAAGTTCTGCAATCAAATCCCACTGGCCTCCAAAGTCAAATTCTGTGCAAGTTCTCAGTCCTTTTGCCAGATCCCTGTGTTGGGAAACCTTTTGTGGGTCCCAGAACTTTCTTAACAGTGTGCAAACAGGTGCCCTGGTATTAAGACAAGCAAGATAGTAGACATATTAAATATGAATGCTTGTAAAAATTCTCAAACACTTTTCTTTTATAAGCAATCACATTCATGATTTCCATTGTATTATTTTCTAGTTTTTAAGTGAAGTTGTGCTGCTTCTTTTGGCAGGACCTCTTATTCTACCAGCTTAGCTCGAACTCAAGCCATGATTAAGATATGTTGAAAAGGCAAAACACAATAAATTGCAAATTAAGGTGTGTCATCAGTTATATAGATTCTTGGTGCCATAAAGGGCATTTTGTTAAAAGAGATGTTAAATGAGTTCCTGAAGGTTTGAAATATTTGGGACAAAATACATTGGCTAAACTCCAAGATATCAGGTGATTGAACTTAGCTCCTTTACTGAGAGTAATTAGGCCTAATTTGCATAGGTAAGGTCATTTGAACAACTTTCTGGTGGAAAATAAAGCTAATTGAGATTAATGACTCAAACACATTGCTTCTCTACTTAACATATCAAGGCAATATTTCCTAGAGAACAGAAAATGCTTCAGGAATTCTGAGAAAAGTAAAGCTTTTCATTCTTTCACTCATTTTGTCATATAATATTGCTATAGGTTTCTGTAATATATGGTACATTATTGACAAAATGATTTTAAAGACAGACTTATCCAGATAACTGATTTTTTTTATTTTTAGTAATTTTCTATCTTTTCAGCTTATTTTTTTCCTACACTCATCCATTTCTCAGTATATTCACAAACTTTTTTTTCTACATATAACTGCTGCAAATTTCGCATAACTTTCTTTTCTTTCAAAGATAAAGATGCCAATATTTAGGGAAATTAAGTTAATTACTAAAGACATTACAACTAGTAAATAGTCAGACAAGAATCTCAAACCAAGTCTCTTCAGCATTCCAAGCCATTTCAAAGCCTGAATCAAAATAAATAGAATGAGATGCATACTATTTACCCACAAATGTACAATTCTCCATTTATATCCTATTGCATGTTTCATATCAAATGAAAAATAAGAAATAGATGCTCGTATTTGTTTTGAGCAGCATTACAAACTCACAAATCAGAATTATTTTAAGAACTATTATTATCTCAAGTTTGTCAAAAAATTAATAGTGATTATTTATAAAGACAGAATAATGTGTTTTCTCTAGCCATAACATTTGGGCGAATATGTGCTTTGAACAAATTTTGTTTTCTACTAATGCTTCTTGATTAATTGACCTGTCACTAATTCATCACACTGTAAAGATAGTTGACAAGTAAGTCCAATTAACTCTGTGGGTCTTAAATAGGACTACAGTTTCCCTCCTTTCATAGAATGCATATAGGCAAGCATGTAACCTGAATGCCCAATTACTGAAATTTAAAAAAATAAAATAAAAACACTGAATTTTTGCCTGCTGTCCTGCTACAGACTCAATTATACCCCTAAAATTTCTTTGTTGAAGTCCTGACGCTTAGTACCTCATACTGTGACTGTATGTGGAGATAGGGCATTCGGAGAAGTAATTAAGGTAAATGATCTCATTTAGGATAAGTTCTAAGCCAATATGACTGCTGTCTTTATAAAAGAAGAGATTAGAACACAGAGGGAAAGACATCAGATATGTGCACACCCACCAGGGACAAGAAGGTGAGAACACATGCAGAAGGCAGCCAGCTGAAAGATAGGGGAGAACCTTTGGAAGAAACCAAACCTTGATGTCAGACTTCCTACTACCAGAGCCAAGACAAAGTTTTAAGCCACTAAGTCTGAGATATTTTGTTATGGCATCCATAGCAAAATAACACATCTCTTCTTCCATTAAAACAGTTAAACTCTTTTCCCCAGAAAGTTGATAATTGTACACATTAGCTTCTACAGAAATTTATTAGAAAAGATCTGATGTATGATGTATTCATGCTTGGTCATGATAGAATTTAAAAGTGATCGTATCAGAAGTTTCTTAGTAGGAAAAAGTACTCAATTCTAAAAATGGAAGGATTTAGGAGTCTCATTCCTTTCTTTGTCTATAGCTTTTTTTTATTCAGTTTTTTTAACTGAATTTTTTATTGGAGGACAATTGCTTTACAATGCTGCAAAGGTCTCTGCTGTACATCAATGTGAATCAGTCGTAACAATAAACATACCCTCCCCCTCTGCAGTCTCTCCCCTCCCATTCCAACCTTCTAGGGCATCACAGAGTATCAGTCTAGGCCCCTGTGTTTTACCACAGCTTAACACTAGTTATATATTTCATTCATGATAGTGCATATGTCAGCACTACTTTATCAATTTGCCCTACTCGCTCCTTTCCCTGATCTGTCAATCAGTCCATGCTCTATGTCTGTGTCTCCATTTCTTCTCTGTAAATAGGGTAATCAGTACTATGTTTCTAGATTCCACATATATGTGTTAATATACAATATTTGTTTTTCTCTTTCTGATAGCTCTGTATAACAAGCTCTAGGTTCATCCGCCTTACAACTGACTCAGATTTGTTCCTTTTTATGGCTAATACTCATTGTATATATAGATTTCTGAGGTTGGCATTCTCCAAAGTCATTCTCCTTTAGATATCCAAAGATTTGCTGCCACACTCTGCAAGTTTAACACTGGTTTTGGCTAGTGCAGACCATTCCTATCCCTGTGCCAGGAGAAACTATGTAACCCAAGATATTGTGACTGAAGAAAAAGAAAATCCAAAGCCACTTGGCACCCCAAAAGAAAGGCATTTTAATTATCTATTGTCACATTCCCTGGTGGCTCAGGTGCTAAATAATCTATCTGCAATGCAGGAAACCCAGGTTTGATCCCTGGGTCAGGAAAATTCCCTGGAGAAGGGAATAACAACCCTTTCCAGTATATTTGCCTAGAGAATTCAATGGACAGAGGAGCCTACTGGGCTACAGTCCATGGAGTTCCAAAAATTCGGACTAGACTGAGCAGTCAATACACATACACATACACAATATATTACTGTACACTTTAGTGACAACAGATTTTTATTATTTCAGTTTCTGTGAGTCAGGATTTCAGGTGTTATTGACTTAGCTTAGATTCATCTAACTCAAGACCTCTTACAAAGTCACAATTTAGTTTTTACCCAGGGCTTGCAGTTATCTTAAAACTCAACTAAGGGAGAAGACACAATTGATCTTGAAGTGGTTGTTGGCAGGACTCTTGTCCTCACTGGCTATTGGCAAGAAGTGTCATTCCTTGCCGTGTGAGTGTCCCAGAAAGTCTAGAATATAATCAACGGTATTATACTATAAACTTCAAAATTCCACAGAGACTAGCTCTCATTTTTTTCCTCACCACATAGAGGAAATTGTGTGACATGATAAAGGCACTAGCTAATGCTATGATGGTAAGCATACTGCAATATATAAATGTATGAAATCAAGATATCTTACACTTTAAATTTACACAATATTATATGTCATTTTAAAAAAGCACATCATTTAAGTCTCTCAGAGCAAAAGAAAATTGAGACACAATAAAATAGAATAGATTTTATGAAAATAAAACCTTTTATAAATAAAATAGCTTTTATGTAAATCAGTTTCAGAAGTGGCATCCTAACACTTTTATTACTCATTATAGTCAAGTCACTAGTTCCTGTTTTTGCATTCCAGTCTCCCATGATGAAACGATTTTTGGTTTTTTTTTTTTTTTTTTTTTTTGGGTGTTATTTCTAGAAGATGTTGTAGGTCTTCATAGAACCATTCAACTTCAGCTTCTTCAGAATAGTTGTTGGGGCATAGTCTTGGATTACTGTGGTATTAAATGGTTTGCTTGGAAACGAACCAAGATCTTTCTGTCGTTTTCAAGACTGCACCCAAGTACTGCCTTTCGGACTCTTGTTGATTCTGAGCCACTACTCCATTTCTTCCAAGGGATTCTTGCCCACAGAAGTACATATAATGGTCATCTTAATTAAATTCGCCCATTCCCACCAATTTTAGTTCAGTTCAGAAACTCAGTCTTTTCTGAATCATTGCGACCCCACAGACTGCATCATGCTAGGCTTCCCTGGTGAAATTCCCATCAATAACTCCTGGAGTTTGCTCAAACTCATGGAGTCAGTGATGCTATCCAACCATCTTATCCTCTGTTATCCCCTTCTCCTTCTGCCTTCAGTGTTTCCCAGCATCACGGTCTTTTCCGATAAGTCAGTTCTTTGCATCAGGTGACCAAAGTATTGGAGCTTAGACTGCTGATGAAGGTGAGAAAGGAGAGTGAAACAGCTGGCTTAAAACTCAACATTCAAACAGCTAAGATCAAGGCACCCAGTCCCATCAATTGGTAGAAAATAAATGGCAAACAATGGAAACAGTTAGAGACTTTATTTTATTGGGCTCCAAAATCACTGCAGATGGTGACTGCTGGCATGAAATTAAAAGACACTTGCTCTTTAGAAAAAAGGCTATGATGAACCTAGACAGCATATTAAAAAGCAGGGACTTGATTTTGCTGACAAGGTCCCCATAGTCAAAGCTATGGTTTTTCCAGTAGTCATGTATGGATGTGAGAATTGGACCATAAAGAAGGGTTAATGCCAAAAATTGATGCTTTTGAACTGTGGTGTTGGATAAGACTCTTGAGAGTCCCTTGGATTGCAAGGATAACAAACCAGTCAATCCTAAAGGAAGTCAACCCTGAATATTCATTGGAAAGATTGATGCTGAATCTGAAGCTCCAATACTTTGGTCACCTGATTCGAAGAGTCAACTCATTGGAAAAGACCTTGATGCTAGGGGAAATTGAAGGCAAAAGGAGAAGGAGATGACAGGATTGGACGGCATTATCAACACAATGTACATGAGTTTGTGCAACCTCTGGGAGACAGTGAAATACAGGGAAGGCTGGTGGGCTGCAGTCCATGTGGTCACAAAGAGTCAGACATGACTGAGTGACTGAACAAAAACAACAACTCTAGTTCCAATCCATACTCAAAGGGAGAATATCACATAAATTTGCAAATACCTGGAAGTGGAGATTATTGAGACACTATTAGAAACTGCCTACCACAAGGAAAATATTTAGGTCAGAGTTCTTGGAACTTGCTCTATCCTACAGTAATAGTAGGTGCTTTCCCAATGGTTCAAGTGGTAAAGAACCCACATGCACCATAGGAGATTCAGGAGACACAGATTCAATCTCTGTGTCAGGAAGATCCCCTGTAGGAGGAAATGGCATCCCTCTCCAGTATTCTTGCCTGGAAAATTCCATGGACAGAGGAACCAAGCTGTCTACAGTCCGTAGGGTCACAAAGAGTGGGACATGACTGGACACATGAGGTATGGACAATAATATTAATTTATTTTCTTTTTCTAGAAACTGAGCTTATTAGAAAAAAATGCTTCATTATTTCTAGTTGCTAAAAAGGTCAGTAAAGATAATAATAATTTTTATTAAGTAATAATCAATTAATTTACCAATGGACCAAGGTAGAATACACAAGTATGGGTCAGGATTTCCAAAGTAATACAAACTTAATGCTCACTCTGACATTTTTTCATAGGAATTTTGGTGAGTAAAAGACTTTTTTCTGGCTATTAAGGCAGCAATTTCCTCCAAAATTCAATGAATTTGAATACATAAAATAACAATGCCAATATTAAACAAATTAAGTCCATCTATCTATCCTTTTCTTCCTTCTCCCTTCCTTCCTTTCCTTCTTTCCACCCTTTCTTCTTTGTTTCCATCCTACCTTCCTTTCTTCTTTCACTTTTCCTTCTTTCCTTCCTTCCCTTAAGTGAAAATACTTAAACAAGTTTCAAATGTATCCTTCATTTTGCTAAATACCTGTCTAGGAATATTATCTTGAACCAAAACTAGCTAATAACAACAACAACAAAAATTACAAAGACCTTAGTATAGACTAGTTTCTACCTACCATTATTGCTTTATCTCCTGCTGTACCCTCTTCTTAATTATGGCAGAATATTGTATAAGGAATCATACATTTTTACGTCTCTAGACATTGAATATGCCCTAAAGTTTTGCTCTTTGTCTCTTAATTACAACAGATTTTTTAAAAATAATAAAAATAAAAAGCACAAACATACTTAAAATTTAAACTTAGGCTTAAAAGTCCACATCTGACTTAAAGCTTTTCCTGACAAGGGCTTGACCTAAAGCAGAATTAACTACTCCCATCTTAGAAGATTGTGTAGTATGCTGAATGCAATCTAAGTATTGGCCATTTTATACTAAGATTTGCTTGAATCCATAGATTATTCAGAAGGTGACTACTATATGATAAGCTCTGTGCTACATATTTTAGTTGTAATAATTCACAAGATGCACTGTTTGCCCTAAAATTATTTATGACCAAAAGCAGAATAAAACTTTTAAACCAGTTATTGAATTAATATAAGATGGTCACCAAAGCATGAATGAAACAAAGAGCACTAGGAAAACCAGGGGTGTCATGAACGACTGAGCCGAGAAGTAACAGGGGAAAGTTCGGAGAATGCACATGTTTAAGGAGTCATAAAATAAAATTGAGTTTAGTAAATGAAGTGGTATAGTGAACAGAAAGATTTTATATAGGTAAACCTAGCACTGGTGGCTCAGTCATGTCCGACTCTGCAATCCCCTAGATTGTAGCCCATCAGGCTCCCATGTCCATGTGATTCTCCAGGCGAGAATTCTGGAGTGGTTGCCATTCCATTCTCCAGGGTATCGTCCCAACCCAGCTATTGAGCCAGGGTTTCCAGCATTGCAGACTTATTCTTTACCATCTGAGCCACCAGGAAAGCCCTATTTAGGAAAAGAAGCATGGAGCATGGTAGTTTTTCTGTCAAATCACCCACAATGGCACTAATATCATGAAATGCTTTTGAAGTTGTTCTGAATATCAAAGCAATTTTTATGTATGAGATTTCTGTGATATTCTTTTTTTTTTTCAAAAATCAGGAATAATGTTCTCTAAATGAATGTTAAAATATATATACTATTTCTGTTTAAACCTTTTGTATCCTCACATTAAACTTGTTTTGTACAAACAAATTAGTCAGGTAATTGTAATAGAATGAAATAAATAGTGAACACACTAAGTCAGAAATTGGTTCAGAGAAATGTTTTTAATTAAAAAGCATGGAATTCCATTTTCATTACATTCTTTATTAGTCCCCTAAAATAATTTTTATAATACATTTTAAATTTTGTTAGCATCAGAGTTTTGTTTTACATATATGACTTGCTCTTAAATTTTTCATATAGACTACAACAATCTGTATGTATTTGAAGTATGTTTAATATTTTAATAAATCAACTAGCTGGTTATTTTCAAACCACTTTGCATTCAACTTTTTCAAGCACTTCTTTTCGTTTTACAGCTTAGCGAATTGATCCACTGGAGACTGGAGTATGAGACATTTGAAAAAAAAAACAAAACTACCTTATCAAAACCTGGAACATAGGACTTGAGTTTCTGAGACTTTAATTAAAATAATAACATTTTATTGATACCATAATTATTTTATATACTTTGTTTCTTTGCATTTTTAATGACAACAATTAAAAACTTTCATTCTTCATGCTAAGTAGTGAAAGATGCTTGAAAAAAACAACACTAAGAACATATGTGAACTATTCTTTTATATAAGACTTGAGATTCAACTTTTCCCTTCTTAGGCACCTTGTATTCATATATGTGGCTTTAGAGTTATTATCTACTTTAAACCACAACATGCAAAGACATTTTATGCAAAACTACAATATGCACAACACACAGAGGTCCATCTAGTCAAAATTATGGTTTTTCCAGTAGTCATGTATGGATGTGAGAGTTGGACCATAAAGAAAACAGATCACTGAATAATTGATGTTTTTGGACTGTGGTGTTGGAGAAGAATCTTGAGAGTCCCTTGGACTTCAAGGAGATCAAACCAGTCAATCCTAAAGGAAATCATCCCTGAATATTCATTGGAAGGATTGATGTTGAAGCGGAAGCTCCAATACTCTGGCCACCTGATGAGAAGAACTGCCTCATTGGAAAAGACCCTGATGCTGGGAAAGATTAAAGGCAGGAAGAAAAGCGGATGACAGAGGATGCGATGGTTTGATGACATCACCGACTCAATTGACATGAGTTTCAGCAGGCTCCGGGAGTTGGTGATGGACAGGGAAGCCTGGCGTGATGCAGTCCATTGGGTCGCTAAGAGTTGGAAATGACTAAGCAACTGAACTGAACTGATGCAAATATAACTGACAAAAAAACCCCACATGTTAAACTAATTAAACATATGCTTCTTTAGTTGTCTTACTGTGAAACTAGCAAGCAATAAGTAATAATAATACAGATAAACAATGGATGGAGCTTATTATACATCTGAGCATAACATTGTGAGATAGTATAATGAATATGCCACAAGGCTGATTAGTGTCATGTTTAATAATGTTTAATAATGGATATATCATAAATTTTGAAGTCAGTTAAAGCTGAAGTAAGAATAGGACTAGAGCATAAATCTGGCTCTGTTTCCTGTAAGAAACATAATCAATTACATATTTAAGTTTTTCATAAGCAAATTAGGAAAAAATAAAGCTATTTATATAAAAGCTGCTATAAAAATTAAATAATAATTTAATCCAATACACTGCAAAATAATATTATATTCTAACAAACATCAATATATTAATTGTGCTTAACTATATTAAATTTAGTATAAAAACATATATGTATACAGATATACATGTTAGATGCTTATAAAATATTTTAAAACAACCAGATAAACATAGATGTGATATAATGCTTACTAGTAAGATCTCTACTCTCTGGTGATAAAAATTGGGGAAATTACCAAACTTATTGAAGATCTGGAAGAAAATATATGAATTTAGGTGAAGTCTGTCCCTCTTTCTCTTCCCTCCACTCTTACTCATTTATTTAAGCTTCCAAGCCCTATGAGACAATTTGTTGCCTGAGAACCTCAACTTTCCCAGATGAATATCACAGATATACAGATGCTACTTATCAAGAAGAGGAAATATTTTCAAAAAGTCAAATGAGGAGAATACAGGGTATTCTTTTTTTTTTTTTTTTTTTTAATTTATTTATTTATTTTTTTTTTCAGTGGGTTTTGTCATACATTGATATGAATCAGCCATAGAGTTACACGAATTCCCCATCCCGGTCTCCCATCCCACCTCCCTCTCCACCCGATTCCTCTGGATCCTCCCAGCCCAACAGGCCCGAGCACTTGACTCCTGCCTCCCACCTGGGCTGGTGGTCTGTTTCACCAGAGATAATATACATGCTGTTCTTTTGAAACATCCCACCCTCACCTTCTCCCACAGAGTTCAAAAGTCTGTTCTGTACTTCTGCGTCTCTTCTTCTGCCCTGCATATAGGGCCATCGTTACCATCTTTCTAAATTCCGTATACATGTGTTAGTATACTGTAATGTTCTTTATCTTTCTGGCTCACCTCACTCTGTATAATGGGCTCCAGTTTCATCCATCTCATTAGAACTGATTCAAATGAATTCTTTTTAACGGCTGAGTAATATTCCATGGTGTATATGTACCACAGCTTCCTTATCCATTCATCTGCTGATGGGCATCTAGGTTGCTTCCATGTCCTGGCTATTATAAACAGTGCTGCGATGAACATTGGGGAACACATGTCTCTTTCAGATCTGGATTCCTCAGTGTGCATGCACAGAAGTGGGATTGCTGGGTCATATGGTAGTTCTATTTCCAGTTTTTTAAGAAATCTCCACACTGTTTTCCATAGTGGCTGTACTAGTTTGCATTCCCACCAACAGTGCAAGAGGGTTCCCTTTTCTCCACACCCTCTCCAGCATTTATTGCTTGTAGACTTTTGGATAGCAGCCATCCTGACTGGCGTGTAATGGTACCTCATTGTGGTTTTGATTTGCATTTCTCTGATAATGAGTGAGGTTGAGCATCTTTTCATGTGTTTGTTAGCCATCTGTATGTCTTCTTTGGAGAAATGTCTGTTTAGTTCTTTGGCCCATTTTTTGATTGGGTCATTTATTTTTCTGGAATTGAGCTTCAGGAGTTGCTTGTATATTTTTGAGATTAATCCTTTGTCTGTTTCCTCATTTGCTATTATTTTCTCCCAATCTGAGGGCTGTCTTTTCACCTTACTTATAGTTTCCTTTGTTGTGCAAAAGCTTGTAATTTTCATTAGTTCCCATTTGTTTGTTTTTGCTTTTATTTCCAATATTCTGGGAGGTGGGTCATAGAAGATCTTGCTGTGATTTATGTCAGAGAGTGTTTTGCCTATGTTCTCCTCTAGGAGTTTTATAGTTTCTGGTCTTACATTTAGATCTTTAATCCATTTTGAGTTTATTTTTGTGTATGGTGTTAGGAAGTGTTCTAGTTTCATTCTTTTACAAGTGGTTGACCAGTTTTCCCAGCACCACTTGTTAAAGAGATTGTCTTTTTTCCATTGTATATCCTTGCCTCCTTTGTCAAAGATAAGGTGTCCATAGGTTCGTGGATTTATCTCTGGGCTTTCTGTTCTGTTCCATTGATCTATATTTCTGTCTTTGTGCCAGTACCATACTGTCTTGATGACTGTGGCTTTGTAGTAGAGTCTGAAGTCAGGCAGGTTGATTCCTCCAGTTCCATTCTTCTTTCTCAAGATTACTTTGGCTATTCGAGGTTTTTTGTATTTCCATACAAATTGTGAAATTATTTGTTCTAGTTCTGTGAAAAATACCGTTGGTAGCTTGATAGGGATTACATTGAATCTATAGATTGCTTTGGGTAGAATAGCCATTTTGACAATATTGAGTCTTCCAATCCATGAACATGGTATGTTTCTCCATCTGTTTGTGTCCTCTTTGATTTCTTTCATCAATGTTTTATAGTTTTCTGTGTATAGGTCTTTTGTTTCTTTAGGTAGATATACTCCTAAGTATTTTATTCTTTTTGTTGCAATGGTGAATGGTATTGTTTCCTTAATTTCTCTTTCTATTTTTTCATTGTTAGTATATAGGAATGCAAGGGATTTCTGTGTGTTAATTTTGTATCCTGCAACTTTGTTATATTCATTGATGAGCTCTAGTAATTTTCTGTAAGAGTCTTTAGGTTTTTCTATGTAGAGGAGCATGTCATCTGCAAACAGCGAGAGTTTCACTTCTTCTTTTCCTATCTGGATTCCTTTTACTTCTTTTTCTGCTCTGATTGCTGTGGCCAAAACTTCCAGCACTATGTTGAATAGTAGTGGTGAGAGTGGGCATCCTTGTCTTGTTCCTGATTTCAGAGGAAATGCTTTCAATTTTTCTCTATTGAGGGTGATGCTTGCTGTGGGTTTGTCATATATAGCTTTTATTATGTTGAGGTGTGTTCCTTCTATTCCTGCTTTCTGGAGAGTTTTATTCATAAATGAGTGTTGAATTTTGTCAAAGGCTTTCTCTGCATCTATTGAGATAATCATATGGTTTTTATCTTCCAATTTGTTAATGTGGTGTATTACCACATTATCGATTTGCGGATATTAAAGAATCCTTGCATTCCTGGGATAAAGCCCACTTGGTCATGGTGTATGATTTTTTTAATATGTTGTTGGATTCTGTTTGCTAGAATTTTGTTAAGGATTTTTGCATCTATGTTCATCAGTGACATTGGCCTGTAGTTTTCTTTTTTTGTGGCATCTTTGTCTGGTTTTGGAATTAGGGTGATGGTGGCCTCATAGAATGAGTTTGGAAGTTTACCTTCATCTGCAATGTTCTGGAAGAGTTTGAGTAAGATAGGTGTTAGCTCTTCTCTAAATTTTTTGTAGAATTCAGCTGTGAAGCCATCTGGTCCTGGGCTTTTGTTTGCTGGAAGATTTTTTATTACACTTTCGATTTCCTTGCTTGTGATGGGTCTGTTAAGATCTTCTATTTCTTCCTGGTTCAGTTTTGGAAAGTTATACTTTTCTAAGAATTTGTCCATTTCATCCAAGTTGTCCATTTTATTGGCATAGAGCTGTTGGTAGTAGTCTCTTATGATCCTTTGGATTTCAGTGTTGTCTGTTGTGATGTCACCCTTTTCATTTCTTATTTTGTTAATTTGGTTCTTCTCTCTTTGTTTCTTAATGAGTCTTGCTAATGGTTTGTCAATTTTGTTTATTTTTTCAAAAAACCAGCTTTTAGCTTTGTTGATTTTTGCTATGGTCTCTTTAGTTTCTTTTGCATTTATTTCTGCCCTAATTTTTAAGATTTCTTTCCTTCTGCTAACCCTGGAGTTCTTCATTTCTTCCTTCTCTAATTGCTTTAGGTGTAGAGTTAGGTTATTTATTTGGCTTTTTTCTTGTTTCTTGAGGTAAGCCTGCAATGGTATGACCCTTCCCCTTAGCACTGCTTTTACAGTGTCCCATAGGTTTTGGGTTGTTGTGCTTTCATTTTCATTCGTTTCTATACATATTTTGATTTCTTTTTTGATTTCTTCTATGATTTGTTGGTTATTCAGAAGCGTGTTATTTAGCCTCCATATGTTTGAATTTTTAACAATCTTTTTCCTGTAATTGAGATCTAATCTTACTGCACTGTGGTCAGAAAAGATGACTGGAATGATTTCAATTTTTTTGAATTTTCCAAGACCAGATTTATGGCCCCGGATGTGATCTATTCTGGAGAAGGTTCCGTGTGCACTTGAGAAAAAGGTGAAGTTGATTGTTTTGGGGTGAAATGTCCTATAGATATCAACTAGGTCTAGCTGGTCCATTGTATCATTTAAGGTTTGTGTTTCCTTATTGATTTTCTGTTTAGTTGATCTATCCATAGTTGTGAGTGGGGTATTAAAGTCTCCCACTATTATTGTGTTACTATTAATTTCCTCTTTCATGCTCGTTAGTGTTTGCCGTACATATCGCGGTGCTCCTATGTTGGGTGCATATATATTTATAATTGTTATATCTTCTTCTTGGATTGATCCTTTGATCATTATGTAATGTCCTTCTTTGTCTCTTTTCACAGCCTTTATTTGAAAGTCTATTTTATCTGATATGAGTATTGCGACTCCTACTTTCTTTTGGTCTCCGTTTGCGTGAAATATTTTTTTCCAGCCCCTCACTTTTAGTCTGTATGTGTCTCTGGTTTTGAGGTGGGTCTCTTATAGACAGCATATATAGGGGTCTTGTTTTTGTATCCATTCAGCCAATCTTTGTCTTTTGGTTGGGGCATTCAACCCATTTACATTTAAGGTAATTATTGATAGGTGTGGTCCCGTTGCCATTTACTTTGTTGTTTTGGGTTCACGTTTATTCAACCTTTCTGCATTTCCTGTCTAGAGAAGATCCTTTAGCATTTGTTGAAGAGCTGGTTTGGTGGTGCTGAATTCTCTCAGCTTTTGCTTGTCTGTAAAGCTTTTGAATTCTCCTTCATATCTGAATGAGATACTTGCTGGGTACAGTAATCTAGGTTATAGGTTATTCTCTTTCATTACTTTCAGTATGTCCTGCCATTCCCTTCTGGCCTGGAGGGTTTCTATTGATAGATCAGCTATTATCCTTATGGGAATCCCTTTGTGTGTTATTTGTTGCTTCTCCCTTGCTGCTTTTAGTATTTGTTCTTTGTGTTTGATCTTTGTTAATTTGATTAATATGTGTCTTGGGGTGTTTCACCTTGGGTTTATCCTGTTTGGGACTCTCTGGGTTTCTTGAACTTGGGTGGCTATTTCCTTCCCCATTTTAGGGAAGTTTTCAGCTATTATCTCCTCGAGTATTTTCTCATTGCCTTTCTTTTTGTCTTCTTCTTCTGGGACTCCTATGATTTGAATATTGGGACGTTTCACATTGTCCCAGAGGTCCCTGAAGTTGTCCTCATTTCTTTTGATCCTTTTTTCTTTTTTCCTCTCTGCTTCATTTATTTCCACCATTCTATCTTCTACCTCACTTACCCTATCTTCTGTCTCCGTTATTCTACTCTTGTTTCCCTCCAGAGTGTTTTTGATCTCATTCATTGCATTATTCATTTTTAATTGACTCTTTTTTATTTCTTCTAGGTCTTTATCAAACATTTCTTGCATCTTTTCAATCTTTGTCTCCAGGCTATTTATCTGTAACTCCATTTTGCTTTCAAGATTTTGGATCATTTTTATTATCATTATTCTAAATTCTTTTTCAGGTAGATTCACTATCTCCTCCTCTTTTGTTTGAGTTGGTGGACTTTTTTCATGTTCCTTTACCTGTTGGGTATTTCTTTGCCTTTTCATCTTGTTTAGATTGCTGTGTCTGGAGTGGGCTTTCTGTATTCTGGCGGTCTGTGGTTCCTTTTTATTGTGGAGGTTTTACCCAGTGGGTGGGGTTAGACGATTGGCTTCTTTTCAAGAGTTCTTTTTTTAATATCTAAGGAAATTCAGAGGACAGTAATGCATTCAATTAAGAATGGTTAAATGCTGATATACTGGAAGAATTTTGAGTACAAATAACTTAGAGAATAATGGAAAGCTAAAGATATATAAGTTTTCTATGAAGGTTCCTTTACCAGGCCCCTAAAAGTAAAATTCACCAAAGAAGTAGCTATTTAATATATGTGTCATTTTAATTAATTTGTAAATACATAAAATATTAAACTGAAGCTTGTGCATGTTCAGTAATGTAAAATTATAGAGGTTAAACTTGGACTATGATACCTGTCCCACACACTTAATTAAAGATCAATGTGATCCAATAAGTCACTTAAAATAATAAGTGAATGATTTTAAATTATCTTGCATATTATGTAATTTTATAGTACACAATACTTACAAAACTGAAGTAAATTTTCTGAAATTTATACTTGTAATGAACTTTATACATCAAGATGTCAAGGATTTGATGTGGATTATCTAGAGCAGCAACTCATTGGCATTCTGGCAAAGGGGCAAAAGAAAAGTAAATAGAAAAGGAATGAGTTTCTTCCCCTTCATTACTATAGTATTCTAACAAATTCCACTCAATCCCCATTATTGATGGGCTCATTAGTGCTCCTAAGTTATGAATAAACTCTTTGTTACGGAAGGAATCTTCAGCAAAGGTATATCACTGACATGACAACAGAACGACTGGTCAGTACTGCTTTTGGACCTTCTCTGACTTTGATGTAAGCTCCTACTTTGCTTTATACTACACTTGTTCTTTCCCCTGCCTTCAGATATTGACTCCCTGACTTCCTGCTTCCACGCACATGCTGAAGACTTTGCCCCTGCCCCTGCCTTCAGTGCTAAAGACTAATTTAAATGCTCTCCTTAAAAGAGCAAGAGCTGAAACCAATAACTCAGGTTCCTCTAAGAAATCACTTTGATTTACCCCATCACTTTTTAAAATAATTTATGATCAGAATTATAAATGTCCCAGGTCAGGCATTAAAAGCTTATCTCATATCAATATAGTTTTTGTTTTCCTTTGACCAGACAGCCTCTCCTTCACTGCTCTTAGCTCTGTGCCCTATGTCCTAAAGAACTTATAAAATATTATCTGTAAAATACACATCATCTATTCTCCAAAGTTTCTTACATTATTCTTGTTGTAATTGAATCTAAGTGCCCACTGAAGACACTAGTTTCATTCAGCCTTCTCAAGTTGATACTTATAGTCCCCCAACATTACATACTACACAGCTTGAAGATGTGTTGATTGTTTCCTATGCCCCTCAACTTTTTGTTACCCACATCCATACTTTCAGTTCTCCCTCCAACCTCAAAATATATGATTGGTTGAGTTAATTCTTCACTACTTCAAGCTCTATGGGAAAGATATAAACAACATCCAGGGTCTCTGTTCCTTTGAACACTTCTGAAGATCATGTTCTTCACCTCAGCTCAGCCTCTCACTCTTACCTTGGTCCTTTCATAGACATTCAAAATCAAATATAAGTACATCAACTCACAATATAGCATTTCAAGTATTTCAGTCTCTGAATGTCATTTCCTAACTTTCCAGGGTTTTTCAAAATTATTTTCTGTGTCAAAATGCTTTAAATTCTTGGTTACTTTCAGTCATCATCACCTCATGCCCCTCTTCACTCATTATCCATCTCGTTTTTCATAGCCTCACTATAACCAATTTATTGCAAATAACATTTCCTCATTAGCCCTTTCCCTTCTTCATGCAAAAAATTCTGTTTAAGCTAAATTCCTTTTCTCTAAATTTAGAATAGAGCAAAGAGGCCTACACCAGCTCAGATAAATTTATTTGGAGTAATACACACAGATGCAGACCATCCTCACTTCACTGTTAAAGCCACAGACTTCAAGTGAACTCTCTGAACTTACAGTACTATTTTTGCTCTGATAAATTAACTTTCTCATTCTAGTCAAGGAATAATTAACATCCTCTGTGACTCCCCTTCATGCTTCTCTATGAAATTAAAAGTAATCTAATTATTAACAAAACATTTTCAGTTTCTATGCTCTATCTCCATATATTTGTCCTCTCTTTTTTTTAAACTCAAAACTCTTATTCTGCCTGCCTGAGTCCAAATTTTTAGTATGTCACTATATCTCATTGCATCTTACAAGTAAAAGCTTTCATTCTTGCACTTATCTCTGTTCTTTTTGCGTCGTTGTATTTATTCTCTGCTGTACACATTAAATTTAGCATAAACACAAAAGAATTCTCCAATTTTATAAAAACATTTCCTTGACCTTACACTTTAAGCAGTTCTGACAATTGACCAATTATCTACTCCATTTTATAGACAATTTCCACAAAACCTGTTTACATTTCCTTTTTCAAATTCTCTACCTCCCATTCTGTCTTTAACCCTTTCTAATCAGGTTTTCATTTCCTTGTGACATCTCTCTCTAAGTCTTTGAATGACCACTACTTTGGCTCTAAAAGAACCATTCTTATCAAGGTCACCAATGATTTGACTTTACGAACACCATCTTTTCAAGTTTCTCAGTGACTGTAAATTCAATCATTTTTATGATTTAATTTCACTTGAACTCCAAGCAGTTTTGACAAAATCATTTCTTCTATCTAATGAAACATTTTCATGTCTTAACTGAATGATCTCATTAAACTCACAAAACCTTAGTTTCCCATTTATAAATGAAGATAATTGTCTTGCAGGATTATTATGGTATTTTGATTAGGTTTTAAGTATATATATATGTATGTGTGTGTATATATATACACACATATGAAGGAATAGATAGATAAATAGATAGATAGATAGATAGATGAAGGAACTGGCAGCCCATTCCAGTATTCTTGCCTGGAAAATCCTGTGGATGGAGGAGCCTGGTAGGCTGCTGTCCATAGGGTCGTACAGACTCGGACACGACTGAGGCGACTTAGCATGCATGCACACATATATATATGACATCTACCACTGACTGGCTATTAGAATGAACTCCTCAGTTCAAAGAGGCAGATATAATAGCAATCAATTCTGCAAGTATTCTAGTCTAACCTGATGCAAAGAGCCAGCTCATTGGGAAAGACCCTGATGCTGGGAAAGATTGAAGACAAGAGGAGAAGAGGATAACAGAAGATGAGACTATTGGATGGCATCTCCGATTCAGTGGACCTGAGTTTGAGCAAACTTCGGGAGATAGTAAAGGATAGGGAAGCCTGGTGTGCTGCAGTCCATGGAGTCACAGAGTCAGATATGACTCAGTGTCTGAACAACAACAAATTCTAACCTTCTCTCTTGGTTGTAGCTATGCCTTATGAGATGCCAGTTGGACAAAGCATTCCTATTTCACATACTCTTTAATGCCAAATCTGAACACAGACATAGAAAACATATAGAACATAGCAGTAAATATTTATTAAATTAATAAAAAAATTCCACTGTTGACTCAACTTGTTTTCTAACAAAGAATTAATCTCATCAATTCATGGCTAGCTATTCTAGGGGAATAGGTGGAACATTGCCAGCATCTTCATTTTGTGCAGAATGTAACCCCATTATTGTAAATTCAGTTCACAATATATTTCATCATCTACCTGTTAGATGGATGTTTTACTAACAACTGAAAATTTATTAATAACTGTTAGTTATTAACAACTGAATTCGTTCAGGAAGTAGAGGAAAGCTTAGTTATAGAATACTTGTATGAGCCTCTGTACTTAGTATAAATTGCTCAAGATACCCCAAAATATACATTTATAATTTTTTTATATCACCTACATGTAACATCAATTTGAACCCCCATGTGTCAGAGTTATGGATAATTGAAATCTATAAACTTTTATTTCAGCCTTTATTATTTGTTATTAAAAGTGGACACCCTCAACTCAACCCATTACAGAAAATTATACCTGTATTTACTCCATCCCTTTCAATCAATCATGTGATGTTCACAGAGATGTTGAAACATCAGTAAAGGAAATTACCTTTATAGTATAATAGCAAAGTCATGATATGATAATTGGTTCTGATAATGCTATAACCTTGAAAAGAGAATATTAGAAAACAACTTTATTGCTTTAAAATCTAACTTGTGTATTATTTTTTACAGTGACCAGTCTATTTCTTATTTTATAACTAATCTACCACCTCATTTCTTTTCATAAGCTCCCCTTTTATAAACTTACTGTGATAAATTACAAAATCTCTTGAATATACTTTTATGTCACTGGCAACACTTTTTTATTTTCTTTGCAGAATTTCCTCTATATTCTGCAAATATGTAATAGAAAGCATATACAATGGGCCATGTTCTTTATTACAACCACATCCACTCCCTAAATAAGCTAATTTACCTACTTCTATTATCTTAAAAAACTATCAAGATAGTGGTGACATAAATTTTTATTACCTGCTCTGCCATCTTACATCTAGATTTCATATCTTTGTATTCAACTGATGACTTGGTATCTCCAATGGACTTTTTATGAGAATGTCCAACTTAACATGCTCAAAAGCATATTATTGATTTCATCTTTCTTCAAATATATTTATTGCTCTAGTAACCCACATCTCATTAAATTGCAAGACCATTCAATCAACTGGTTAGGAAAGCCATTTGATTTCATCTTTTTTATTCACAAGCAGTGCTCTTCTCAATAAATAGTACCTCCAGTTACTTGGCAAATTCATTACTATACAGCACTATTATGTGCAGTATCCTAAATTAGTCTCCTTTGACTATGTGGATCACAATAAACTGTGGAAAATTCTGAAAGAGATGGGAATACCAGACTTCCTAACCTGCCTCTTGAGATACCTATATGCAGGTCAGGAAGCAGCAGTTAGAACAGGACATGGAACAACACACTGGTTCCAAATAGGAAAACAGGTACATCAAGGCTGTATATTGTCACCCTGCTTATTTAACCTATATGCAGAGTACATCGTGAGAAACGCTGGGCTAGAAGAAGCACAAGCTGGAATCAAGATTGCCAGGAGAAATATCAATACCCTCAGATATGCAGATGATGCCACCTTTATGGCAGAAAATGAAGAGGAACTAAAAATATCTTGATGAAAGTGAAAGAGAAGTAAAAAAGTTGTCTTAAAGCTCAACATTCAGAAAACTAAGATCATGGCATCCAGTCCCATCACTTCATGGCAAATAGATGGGGAAACAGTGGAAACAGTGACTGACTTTATTTTTCTGGGCTCCAAAATCACTGCAGATGGTGATTGCAGTCATGAAATTAAAAGATGCTTACTCCTTGGAAGGAAAGTTATGACCAAACTAGACAGCATATTAAAAAGCAGAGACATTACTTTGTCCACAAAGGTCCAACTAGTTAAGGCTATGGTTTTTCTAGTGGTCATGTATGGATGTGAGAGTTGGACTGTGAAGAAAGCTGAGTGCCGAAAAATTGATGCTTTTGAACTTTGCTGTTGGAGAAGACTCTTGAGAGTCCCTTGGACTGCAAGGAGATCCAACCAGACCATCCTAAAGGAGATCAGTCCTGGGTGTTCATTGGAAGGACTGAAGCTAACGCTGAAACTCCAATACTTTGGCCATCTCATGCGAAGAGGTGACTAATTGGAAAAGACCCTGTTTCTGGGAGGGATTAGGAACAGGAGGAGAAGGGGATGACAGAGGATGAGATGGCTGGATGGCATCACCTACTCGATGGACATGAGTTTGAGTAAGCTCTGGGAGTTGGTGATGGACAGGGAGGCCTGGTGTGCTGCGATTCATGGGGTCGCAGAGTCAGACACGACTGAGCGACTGAACTGACCTGAACTGAAATTAGTCTCTCTGATTCCTCTTTTGTCCACCCTCAGAAACCAATGTTACCCTCGAAAGGAGAATTTCATTCTACTTCTCCCTCTTTTATTATTTTCTGACCACAGTGATTTTCTTGTTTTTTGAACGTGTAAATACATCCTTATCTCAGAGTATTTCCTCAACATTATACCTAAAACCCTCTTCTACTAGATCAAGTCTACTCAGTGCTAATGTCAATAAAGTAAGGAGCTTAAGCTAGAATGAAAGTGAAAGCATTGCTTCCTTAATGAAGACATGTTGCCAAGCATTATCTTTGATATACATTGAGATGATAGCTCCTCCTCTTGTTGTTTATGTTGGGAGTGGCAGGATCATTTTTTTGACCTCTCTTATTGTTTATGCTGGGGTGGGGAGTGGCATGCTCACTTTTTCTTGCCCATGCTACGTGGCATGTGGAATTTTAGTTTTCCAACCAAGTATCAAATTTACAAAATGAATCAAACTGATCACATGGACCACAGCCTTGTCTAACTAAATGAAACTGTGAGCCATGCCATGTAGGGCCACCCAAGCTGGATGGGTCATAGTGGAGAGTTCTGACAAAATATTTCTTTGCAGTGATCAGTGTAAAGATATAGAGGAAAACAATAGGATGGGAAGACTAGAGATCTCTTCAAGAAAATTGGAGATACCAAGAGAACATTTAATTCAAATATGGGCACAATAAACGACAGAAATGGTATGGACCTAACAGAAGCAGAAGATATTAACAGGTGGCAAGAATACACAGAGAAATTATAATATATATATATATATATATATATGACCCAGAAACCACGAGGTTGTGATCACTCACCTAGAGCCAGACATCCTGGAATGTGATGTCAAGGGGGCCTTAGGAAGCATCATTAAAAACAAAACTAGTGGAGGTGATGGATTTCCAGGTGAGCTATTTCAAATCCTAAAAGATGATGCTATGAAAGTGCTGCACTCAATATACCAGCAAATTTGGAAAACTTAGCAGTGCCCACAGGTCTGAAAAAGATCAGTTTTCATTCCAATCCCAAAGAAAGGCAATGACAAAGAATGCTCAAACTACCACACAATTGTACTCCTCTCACATGCTAGCAAAGAGTTGCTCAAAATTCTCCAAGCCAGGCTTCAACAGTATGTGAATTGTGAACTTCCAGATGTTCAAGCTGGATTTAGAAAGGGCAGAGAAACCAGAGATCAAATTGCCAACATCTGCTGGATCATCAAAAAAAAAAGGACAGTTCCAGAAAAAAAAAAAAAAAAAGCACATCTACTTGTATATCTACTTCTGCTTTATTGACTACACTGAAGCCTTAGACTCTGGACAACTGTGGACAATTCTTAAACAGATGGTAATACTGGACCATCTGACCTGCCTCCTGAGAAATCTGTATGCAGGTCAAGAAGCAACAGTTAGAAGTGGACATGGAAAAACAGACTGGTTCCAAATCAGGAACAAGTATGTCAAGGCTGTATATTGTCATCCTGTTTATTTAACTTATATGCAGAGTACATCATGAGAAATGCTGGGCTGGATGAAATACAAGCTGGAATCAAGATTGCCAGGAGAAATATCAATAACCTCATATATGCAGATTACACCTCCCTTATGGCAGAAAAAGAAGAACTAAAAAGCCTCCTGATGAAAGTTACAGAGGAGAGTGTAAAAGTTGGCTTAAAACTCAATATTCAGAAAACTAAGATCATGGCATCCAGTTCCATCACTTTGTGGCAAATAAATGGGGAAACATTGGAAACAGTGACAGACTTTATTTTCTTGAACTCCAAAATTACTGCAGATGGTGACTGCAGCCATGAAATTAAAAGATGCTTGCTTCTTGGAAGAAAAGCTATGACTAATCTAGACAGCATATTAAAAAGTAGAAGTTACTGTGCACACAAAATTCCATGTAGTCAAAGCTCCAATTTTTCCAGTAGTCATGTATAAATATAAGAGTTGGACTATAAAGAAATCTGAGCACTGAAGCATTGATGCTTTTGAACTGCAATGTTGGAGAAGACGCCTGAGAGTCCCTTGGAATACAAGGAGATCAAACCAGTCAATCATAAAGGAAATCAGTCCTGAATATTCATTGGAAGGACTGATGCTGAAGCTGAAACTCCAATGTTTTCTCTACCTGATGGAAAAACCTACTCATTTGAAAAGACCCTAATGCTGGGAAAGATTGAGGAAGTAGAGGAAGACAGAGGATGAGATGGTTGGATGGCATGACTGACAGGATGGACATGAGTTTGAGTAAGTTCCAGGAGTTGGTGATGAACTGGGAAGCCTGATGTGCTGTAGTCCACACGACTAGTTGGACACGACTTAGTGACATAAACTGAACTGATCAAACTTACATACCCTGCAGTGGAAGTGTGGAATCTTAACCACTGCACTGCCAGGGAAGTCCCCATTTTTTAGCTCAACACAATAAGTCTTATCTTTCACCATTATAGATTCCATTCAGTATCTCCAGGACAGCTATATTCCATGAGGCAATTCCAGTCTGTTTCAACTGGTTCTGCCAATGGTTCTGCCATTTTAACTGAACATCTTGTTGATCATTACAGAGGGAAAAGAGAGCTCCAAGATTATCTAAGATTTTCATCTAGATGCAAGAAAGCTCTTCTGCCAGATAGCAACTGACTAAAAGTAGTTAGATGGCCCCACCCACCTTCAAGAGAATGAAATTATTGTCTGCTGTGTGCTCAGAAGCAGGGGGAACCAGATATTAGTGGGCACTAGTAATTTCTTTCACAACTTCCAAATATGATAGATGAAGATTAAGTATCTTACACTACTCAACTCTACTTCCTTTTTATATCCTCTCAATATAATTTTATCACAACTTTAATTTTTTTAGCAAACTTAATATCCAGAGGTTGCATTCTTTTGGATTTGTAGATATCGCCCATTGCTAAGTCAAACATGTACCTAGTCACTCAGTCAGGTCCGACTCTTTGTGACCCCATGGACTGTAGTCTGCCAGGTTCCTCTCTTCATGGGGATTCTCCAGTCAAGAATACTGGAGAGGGTTGCCATAATCTCCTTCAGGGGATCTTCCCAATCCAGGGATCAAACCCAGGTCTCCTGAATTACAGGCTGATTCTTTACCCTCTGAGCCACCAGGCTAAGTAAAATGATATACTGTAATTGCATTTTTGCTTTTCCTGGAATTAATCATTGCTTTTGGGGGCCAAGATGTGTGTGACTAAATTTATTGCTAAATTTACTAAAACATTCCCATAGACCTGTAAAATACCTTTGCTACCTAGTCGCATAATCTGTTTTATAATCCACATTCTCAAGCTTTCTTTAATTTTCAGTGTGGGATTGATTTAATTCCAGATCATTTTCACACCTGTTCTCCTGTGTTAGAGCGCTTGTTTCCTGGTTTATAAGTATTTTCTATCCTGGTTTATGTCCCCATTTTTTCAGAGCATATCTTTTACCCTGTAGTTCTGCAGTCTTTGTAACAGACCAGCCACGAGACTGAAGAAAGAACCTGGAATCTGCAACAGAGGTATCAGTGATTAATAGGAAATATTACAAGTCAGAGGCAAAGGTCTTGGAGTACACACCAGTGCGTATGACTGAGGACATGAAGAACACAGCAGCAATTTTTGCTCCTCAAGGAAGAATAGGGACACCAGTTACAGGGGAAATGGTGTCAGAAGACTCCTGGTTACCAGGGGAACTGCTGAAGGAATGTATCACCCACATCTATTCAGGTTAGCAATTTGAGGGCCAAAGTTTCTTGTTGGTAACCTCATATAATGAAGCTGTTCTGGTCAGAAGAATAGATCAAGTATTAACTGGAGATCAGGCCATTCATTTATGCTGATAATGATTAAAAACAAACATACAAGTAAGGTAAAATTAGGCAGAGCTTATACATAGAGCAAGAGAGGAGCCACCTTGTGTGGGTATCGAATATATCGAATGGTTCATTACATAAACCATAGCCTAGAATGCACATATTAAACAAGGTCAACTATACTGACAACAGTCAATTGTACCAGTCATCAATAAACAAGTTAAAGTCAACTAGTTATGAATTTGACATGTTGCAAGCTGCAGTCATGTTAACAGGAAAAGTTCTGAAATTAATGTCAGATTGACATTGCAATCCTAAATCTCTTAAATAATTCAAAAGATTGACAAAAGCCTACAAGAGAAAGAATAAAATTAGTGTTTTGCCAGGAAGCTTCTGAGAAAAATTGATTTAAATCATACCTTTTACTTAATGGCACTGTTTAATTTCTATTATGCCTTTGGATTATCCTTGCAGTTGAGTGAGAACTATTATGAAAATTATTTCTAAAGTAGAAAAGCAACAGTCCTTCATAGAAAAAGTCATAATATGATAATCCACAGGATAGTAATATACATTAACATAATTCAATATCCAAAATGTATTCTAAATCATGTTATAGTAATTTTATTCTAGCAGTTAAATTTCAATGCTGAATGACCTGAAATTCCTCTTAAATGCAGAGCAGAGCAGTGGTTCCCAGCCAGGGATGATTTTTATCCCCCCAGTGGACAAATATCTCCAGACATTTTTAGTTGTCATGACATGTGGGTGGGGTCAGAGGATTGTTACTGGCATCAAATGAGTATAGATAGGTAAGGAATCTTCTAAATATCCTACATTGCATTCTCACATAAAGAATTATTTGGCCTTAAATGCAATTAGTGAGTGCCAAGTTTCAAATGGCTGGATGGAATCACTGACTTGATGGGCATGAATTTGAGTAAACTCCAGGAGTTGGTGATGGACAGGGAGGCCTGGAGTGCTGCGATTCATAGAGGTCGCAAAGAGCCGAACATGACTGAGGGACTGAACTGAATTGAAGTTTCAAATATCCTAATCCAAAGTAAATATCATATAGCAAAAGCTCACTAGTAACAGTTTCTTTTGGAAATATATGTTTTTTCCACATGTAAGAGGACATAAAAATTTTTAAGTATAAAGTTAAATTTATTTTAAAGTAAAAAAAAATGTAAATCTAAAAAGTGAAACTGTTAGTCACTCAATTGTATAGGACTCTTTGCAATCTCATGGACTGTAGCCTGCCGAGCTCCTCTGTCCAGGCAAGAATATTGAAGTGGGTTGCCATTCTCTTCTGCAGGGGATCTTCCCAACACAGAGATGGAACACGGGTCTCCTGCATTACATGCAGATTCCTTACCGTCTGAGCCACCAGGGAAGCCATCATAGTGATATACAATTGAAGTTTATTTTAAAAATTAGATATCATTATAAAATGAAAAGTTCTATATTTTAGAAGAAAAAATCCATGACAGAAAATTTGCAGTCTTTTTCTTAAGATTTTTATAATCTCTTCATGAATTTGTCTCAATTTAAGGAAATCGTATTGTAAAGTAAATGATAATTTTAAGCATTTGGCCACCTAATGTGAGGAACTGACTCATTGGAAAAGACCCTGATGCTGGGAAAGATTGAAGGCAGGAGGAGAAGGGGACAACAGAGGATGAGATGGTTGGATGGCATCACTGACTCAATGGACAGGAGTTGGAGTAAACTCCGGGAGTTGATGATGGACAGGGAGGCCTGGTGTGCTGCAGTCCGTGGTGCTGCAAAGAGTTGGACACGATTGAGCAACTGAACTAAACTGATTTCACACCTAAAGTGAAAGTCACTCAGTTGTTCCCAACTCTTTGTGACCCCATGGACTATACTGTCCATGGAATTCTCCAGGCCAGAATACTGGAGTAGGTGGCCTTTCCCTACTCCAGGGGATCTTCCCAATCCAGGGGTCGAACCCGGTCTCTCACAATGCAGGTGGATTCTTTACCAGCTGAACCACAAAGGAAGCCCAAGAATACTGGAGTGGGTAACCCATTCCTTCTCCATCAGATCTTCCTGACCCAGGAATTGAACGGGGTCTCCTGCATTGCAGGCGGATTCTTTACCAACTGACCTATCAGGGAAGCCCTTCATACCGAAACTAGGTAGAATAGATTTTCTTCTATGAACCTAAATTCTGAGTATATAACAGACGAGTCTAATTGTCTTCTTTTAATCCTTATACTTGATTAAATATTTGGTTAATTGTATATTTTTTAGAAATAATTTTCTCTCAGAAGTTTGAAGATTTCCCCCATTGTTTTCTAGGTTTCTGGATTGGTGTGTTGCAAGAATTAATAGATACCAGTCCAATTTCAATTACTTTAAATTTATAAGTAAATTTTCATATATTTTCTTTCTCTGGAAATAGGATTTTTTTTCCCTATTGCTTTGCAAATTATGTGGTGTGACATTGTCATTCCTTTTTTTGTCCAAAGTCAACAATCAAAACACTCATTCAATCAAGAAATTTGGATCCTTTGAGTTCTTTAGTTCTGGACACTGTGTTCATTACTTTATTGAAAAATTACTTCCTTCAACTTTCGGTTTTCTCTCTTATATCTTTCTAGAATTCCTATTAATTGCATGCTGTATCTTTGGATTTATGCAAAATATATTGTGTGTGTTGCTTGGATCAGTTAATACATTTTTTAAAAAAAATTTTAAAATGAAAAAGAGTTTTACATTTATGTGTATATTGCTAATTTTAAAGGCTCCTCATTTTCCTCTATTAGATGTAAGTTTTCATCTGCTCCATACTCTGAAGAGCAATGTTTCTTATAGAACAGTGCTACAGGTTAAAAAAGAAAAGAAAAGAAAACTCAGTTTGTGTTTCCTTGAAAATGTCTTTATGTTGGTCTGAAAAGTATCTTAAATTGACATTCGCTTTTTAAGGAAATTTATATTCAATATAGAATTCTAGATTGAATTCAGTTTTTATTTGTTTATTTGTCTTTCTTTTAGTATGGGAAAGACATTACTCTCTTGTCTTCAGAGTGACATCTTTTCAGATAAAAAACTAGTAATAGCTCTTCTCTTGTTCTTCTGTATGTAAAATCCCCATTTTCTCTGAGTGATTTTTCAATGCTTTTACTTTCTCTGGTTTCATTAATTTAATTGTAGCTTACCTATGTTGCATTCTTTGTGTTTATTCAAATGCTTTAGGTTGATTGACCTTCTTAAATGTATGGGTTTATCATTTTTCCATCAAGTTTGGAGCATTTTAAGCTATTACTTCTGAAAAAAAAAATAAAACACTTTTGTTCTTTCTTCCTTCTATATTGCTATTTTCAAACAGTCCCATAGTAGACTGATGTTTTTATTTTATTTTTTTCAGGTTTTTTTATTCTCTGTGTTCTGGACAGTTTCACTTTGAATAATTTCTATTTCTACACTGCTAAATTTACTGCTTTTCTTTTTTGCAGTACATAATTGTTAAACAAATTCAGTGATATTTTTTAATTTCATATATTTTACTTTTCACTTAGAAGTTTCATTTTTCATTATTTAAAAATACAAGTTCTCTCACCCCTATATGTATAGTTTTCTTTAAATCTTCAAGTATATTTGTGAGAGCTATTTGAGACTGTCTTCTAATTCCACTATCTCAATCATGCTAGTATTAATCTGTTGAATATCAGAATAATATTACTTTCCCTTAAGAATACTAAAAACAGTTTTGGAAAACATTTGCAGTTTTTAAAGATGGGCTTGGTTATTTAATTAGCTCAGTTATATGGTATACTTTAGAAGATGTACACTGCTAAGAACTCATCCAGTGAATACTCCAAGTGTTCAATGTGAGTTCTCTAATTTGATGGACTAGAAGAACTTGAACATCACTTTGGCCTTGAGTGTGCTCTGGTAATTGTTGATGTTATAATTCCACGGTTGTTCTTTGCCCAGTCTTATTGAATTTCACAAGATACAGGCACTAATTTTACTTAGGGAAAGAATTAAAAGGAATCATGTGCCAATTTTGACTTTGTTTTCTCTGTATTGTTCCCTCTAGTATTCAGCTAATTCAGCTAATTGCTTGTTCCCCACTCCAATTCTAACATCTCTCACTTCATCTATTTCATATTGCTTATTTTCTGTATTAATAGTTATAACTATTTTTTCTTAATTGAAGTTATTTGCCTTTTGATATTGTATATTTTTTCCCTGTAAAAATGTTTACATTTGTAATTTTTGTTTAAATTCATTAGTCTTTCTTACTACTTTTACTTTTTGAACTGTAGAAAATGTTTTTACTTTCCAAAATATCTAATAATTGCTATGTTTTTCTAATATATTTTGATTTGCTGCTTTTTAAAAGATGTCTTTGATTCTTTGGAATTTTTCATAATGTTCTTTGTGAGACATAAATCCAATTTAATTTCCCAATATGACTAGTTGCTTGATCTAACATCATTTTTAAAACAGCTTATTATTTTTCTCTAAATATGAGAAACCTCTTTTTCTCACTGATGCTCACTTTAACACCTGCAGTTGTGTGTTCTGTGTTTCTCTTTCCAGATGACAAGTTCCTAATTAAATATTAGTTTCTTCTATGTAATTAATTCTACATATTTATTCTAAATATTGTATAGTATATGGAAATCTCTCAAAAATTATTTACTAGACAAGTAGAAACTTTCATACTTATCTATATAAACAGGAAAACAATCTATTCTTTATATAAGCATAATTCATCAATTCTAAGATGATAAGAACATATAGTATATTTTTCCCCAATTTTATTGACATATAATATACATACAGCAGATAATCACAATAACACTAGGAAACATTCACCATCTCATATAGATACAAAATAAAGCAAGTTTTCTTTCTTTTGATGACAACTGTTAGGTTTTAACCCAACTTTCAACAGTGTTCATTATATTAATGATGTTGTACATCACACTACTGGTACTTATTTATCTTATAACTAGAAGCTTGTACTTTTTGGCAGCCTTCTTCTGATCCCTCTCTCACCCACATCTCTATTAACAACAAATCTGATGTCTTTTTTCAATGAGTTTGTTTATTTTTAATTTGAAGGAACACATAGCAATATAAACTCTCAGAAAAAATGTTAAACACATTACCCATATTTTCTCTTATTGATATTTTATTATTTAGAATTTATTACATATTTACATTTTATGCATATATATATTTATCATTTCTGTGCAATAACAAAAAATAAACAAAATAAATTGCTTAAGGCAGAGGCTAGCAAACATTTTCTGTAAAGTCAGATAGCAAATATTTAAGAATCTGTGGACAGAAAGTCTCAGTACAACCATTCAAAGCTGCCACTGTTGCAAGAAGTGCTCACAGATAAAATATGATCTAACAGACATGGATATGTCCTGATATATATATAGATCATATATATACATAGATCATATATATACATATAAATATATGTATATATGTATATATATGTATCTCATATATATACATTCCCCCCCACCCAGAGAAACTGGTAATAGCTGGAACTGGTTTGCTGGCCATACTTCACGAAGTCTTGGGAAAAAAAAAACAAACTCCCCAACTACTAATATTGATTTCCCAAAACTTCAGAATTGTTATGATTCAGGATCATTAACAATTATGTTTTCTATACAACATCTTATTCTGATCCATCAAAATGCTCTTGATGAAGCATCATTCAAAAAAACATGTTCCATATGGTTTTAAGCAAAATATGCAATAGAAATACAATTTGAGAAACATATGTAATTTCAGTTACTTACAATACTCTAAAATGCAAAACATATTAAATTAAATAATATTGTATTTTATTTACCACAGTATAAACCAAATCTTCTTTTTATCAATATTAAATTTAAAAGTTTCAGAAAAAAATAGAAAATTTAAGAATACCAGAGAAATATCTACCTCAACTTTATTGACTACTCCAAAGCCTTTGACTGTGTGGATAACAGCAAACTGTGGAAAATTCTGCAAGAAATGGGAATACCAGACCACCCTACCTGATTCCTGAGAAATCTGTATGCAGGTGAAGAAGCAACAGTTAGAACTGGACATGGAACAACAGACTGGTTCAAAATTGTGAAAAGAGTACATCAAGGCTGTATATTGTCACTCTGCTTGTTTAACTTATATGCAGAGTGCATCATGTGAAATGCCAGGCTGAATGAAGCACAAGCTGGAATCAAGATTGCTGGGAGAAATATCAATAACCTCAGATATGAAGATGACACCACCCTTATGGAAGAAAGTGAAGAGGAACTGAGGAGCCTCTTGATGAAAGTGAAAGAGGAGAGTGAAAAAGCTGGCTTAAAACCCAACATTTGAAAAGTGAAGATCATGGCATCAGGGTGCATCACTTCAGGGCAAATAGATGGGGAAACAATGGAAAAAATGACAGGCTTTATTTTCCTGGGCTTCAAAATCACTGCAGATGGTGACTGAAGTCATGAATTTAAAAGATTCTTGCCCCTTGGAAGAAAAGTTGTGATCAACCTAGACAGTATATTAAAAAGCAGAGACATTGCTTTGTCAACAAAGGTCCAGATAGTCAAAGTTATGGTTTTTCCTGTAGTCATGTATGGATGTTAAAATTGGACTATAAAGAAAACTGGATGCTGAAAAGTTGATGCTTTTGAGCTGTGGTGTTGAAGATGCTTGGGAGTCCCTTGGACTGCAAGGAGATTGAACAGTCAATCCTAGAGGAAATCAGTCCTATTCATTGAAGTCCTGATACTGAAGCTGAAGCTCCAATACTTTGGCGACCTAATGGGAAGAACTGACTCATTTGAAAAAAACCTTGATGCTGGGAAAGATTTAAGGCAGGAGGAGAAGGGGCAACAGAGGATGAGACAGTTGGATGGCATTACCAACTCGATGGGCATGAGTTTAAGCAGGCTCCGGGAGCTGATGATGGACAAGGAAGCCTGGCGTGCTGCAGTCCATGAAGTCGCTAGGAGTCGGACACAACTGAGCGACTGAACTGAACTGAAATTTAAAAGTTATATGATCCATTCTATGTTATTTTTGCATACTAATTTTTTGAAATTTGGTGAATGTTTTTTGCTTGCATAATATTTTAATATATGCTAGCTGCATGTCAAATGCTACATACCCACAAGCAGAGAGTCGTTAGAGTCCCCTGGAGGATGAGTATTCTTCAAAGACTCTAATGCAAATTCTGCAAATTTTGAACGTTTTATTTCCCCTCAAAATGTCCAATGGAAAGTTCTTCAGATATAAGCTGGACTTCTTTTTGTTATCCAATTGGTTCTTAAACGATTCATGACTGAATTCTTGAGAAGTGCAGTTGTCTTGTCATACCACCAGGAATTAAAGTTTTGATGCCTCTGCCATCTAACTAACAGTTATTTTAAGATGTCATGTGGAGATCTAAAATGTGAAAAATTTTACTTCATAATGTGATAAAATACTATAGTTGTTACCCCCCAAAATACATGACTGCTATTAAGTAATTTTAGAGATTGACTTTTCATCTCCCTTCCCTTTCTTTTCTCTTAATATAAGAAATACATGCATACATAGAGTGTGTGTGTGTATACACATGCATATGTATATATGGCTGAAAAAGAGAGAAGAGAAAAAAAATCTATTCTGCCTTTATTGTTTAATGGTGATATAATATTAGGGAACAATTCTAGCTTACTCTTCCAAAAAGTACCATTGCAATGTAATCCTCTCCTTTTAATCACAATATTATTATCAGTCATCTTTATTTCCTGGGTCTCACTTCCCCAAGCAAAAAGTAGTGTGAACACTATATTTTTCAATGTGAGGATCATTTCCTAACACATGGTGACTATTTAATAAGCTAACTGCATGAAATACAACTCCATTCATAGAAAATCTTCACACAAAATTAAAATTATAAACTGTAATTCAGTATTAACAGCGGTCCCTAGAATGACAGAATGTGATATCAGCCAGAGCTAAACAGAACTTTGTTGCTAAACAGGAACTTAAAGTGGTTTTTTTTTTTTTTTTCTTTTTTAATCAAATTGTAAGTTTATGTTCCAACTGAGAGGTACATGTTTAAAAGCTAATATATGCTATAAATTTTTTCAACAGTTTAAGCTTGAATGAGTATTGAGCTCTTGAGTTTTTGTTTGTTGCCATGCTTATTACAAGGGTTAAGAGAGGAGAAGAGATGTTAATAAAATATTTCTCTTGGTTCTTTCTGTTCAAGAGAACAATTGGCTTATTAACTATCGTGGTTTTTTTTTTTTTTCCTACTTTACATTTGTACTCTTTTCCTTGACATCTGAGGCTTTTATTTTTCCTCTTTACTTAGCAAAATTCACATATCATACAGTTAAGCATAAACAGTAAATCATATAGAACACTCATTTTCCATCCAGATTGTAGGACACACATCTGAGTACATTTTGTGTCCTTTCTGATGCTGTTGTTGTTCAATCGGGAAGTTGTGTCTGACTTTTTGCAACCTCATGAAATGCAGCATGCCAGGATTTCCTTGTCCACTACCTCCCGGAATTTGTTCAAACTCATGCCCATTGAGTCAGTGATGCCATCCAACCATCTCTTCCTCTGTTGTCCCCTTCTTCTCTTTCCCTCAGTCTTTCCCAGCATCAGGGTCTTTTTTCCAATGAGTTGATTCCCTGCATTAGGAAGCCAAAGTATTGCACCTTCAGTTTCAGCATCAGTCCTTCCAATGCATACTCAGCGTTGATTTATTTTAGGATTGACTGGTTTGATGTCCTTGCTATTGAAGTGACTCTCAAGAGTCTTCTCCAGCACTGCAGTTTGAAAACATCAATTCTTCAGCACTCAGCCTGAAGAATGTGATTCATCAGGTGATCCATTTGTCTTTTTGTGAACCAATTCCTCTATCTTTCATTAGAAGCCACTATAAATGAAGGCAAAATGTCTTCATTGAAAATGATTTTAAAATAATGAGTAGAGCTGTTCAAAAAGAAACCTTGAGTGCATTTGCCTGCTGAAGAGGTTGATCCAAGCTTAAATTTCCAGGAAAAGTTATGGCGTTATTCACGCAAGTAGAAGAGACTAGATCTCTCCCTTAAGGCCAATGCCTCTTAGCATTTGTATGCTAATATTTCTAGGTTAACTTCTATCAATAACTACCATCCATATCCAGACATCCTGATGTGAGAGTGTAAGTTTCATCCCCCATCAAGTTTATTTCTGTGCCTTCTTAATGAGACAGAAGACCAGACCAATGGGAGAGTGTGAAAGATTCCTCTACTTAAACACAAAAGCTCTCACTAAATGTATCCATCAAATTGCACAGAGACTGGCATGCCCATAAAAAATAATGAGAGAATGAGGGACTCATTTAAAACTTTTCATATCACATTATATGTCTTCTCTTGCTGATCTATGACATGTAATTATGTCTATTACACATTAAAATCTCTCCCTAACTTAACCTATGAAATATTGTAAAAGTCTTCTTGACCTGCCATGTGCAACAGGCAGCAGTCCACAAAGGAGCTATGTTGCAGCATGGGCAGTGCCATTAAAGAGATGCATGGTAGCTTTCCAGAGAAAAATGTATTTGAAAGAAACAGGAATATTCAACATTTTGACAGTGAGAGCATTAAGAATACTGATGTTTGTTTGGCATTTGTAATTCTTTAGGTGCTTTTTTTAAAAAAGAAAAAGGTGGAGCATATGTTTCATGTGCATATCAATCAATTAAATATTTTGCTGCTTTAATCTGAGCTTAATGTTATTCTGTTTATATAATTTGAAAGTTGTGGTTTATAAAAATTATGCTAGCCATCTGGAATATTTTCTGCTTAATCCTTATGACATCTGTCTATTTTCTACACTTGTATAGAAGAGTATAAAAGATGGAAGCCATTTATTAAAACCCTTTAAGCTATATTCAGTTTATTTATGTTAGGAATCATTAAGATACACGCAATGTTTATATATGTGTGTATATATATATATATATATACATATATATATATATGTATAATATCTGATGTTTCCTGAGGTTAACTAAATGTTGTAAAAATTCAATATTGATCTTCTTCTCAGAAGATCTAGTCTTTACTCTTATTAAAAAATAGCAGCCATCATAATATTCATGTCTTTAGGAAACTAATAATAACAACACAACACAACAACAACAAAAAAATCTTCTCTTTCAAATATTTTGCAATTGAGAACTGCCACCACCACCTCTGGTAATAATAATAAAAACAAATATTAATGAGTCATTGGTTTATCAATGACCATTGTATAACTGATTTAAATATGGCAATTGCAGAAGAAAATGTACTTGGCATTCACCCAGGAGATCACAAAAAGGCAGCATCTGTTTAGAAAACAGCATTTTTTACCAACAGGTTAAAGTTTGCAAGTCTAATCATCTGTTCTTTTACATTGCTTGATCAAACAGATTTCAAATTAAGGCTTTGCCACTCATTTCAAAGGCTTTAATGAGAAAATGCTAGTGAGTTTGACAATCTAGCTTCCTTTTATTTGCATTCAAGCAATCAGTATCTGCAGTCTAGGAAGATTTTTTAGGATATTCAGATACTGACAAAAAGAAATTATGAAAATGAAAATAAGACCTGTCCTGCATTAGAAGTGTTTAGTCACAATTTTGCTCTTGGAGTAATAAATACTATTGCATTTATTGATCAAAATGTTTAGACTTGGGTTTACCACCTTGTCTGATATAATTTCAGAGATAAAAATTCTATTGAATCTGGATTTGCATAACTGACAAAACATTATTTAAAAGTATTGAGCATCTATCAAATCTCTAAGAAAAGTTACATCCAGTGTTCCTTTGTCTTAACATGAATCAGTTCAGTTGACTAGAAACACACTTACAATATGCCCTTCTGGGACTGTAAAATTAAGTCATAGAAGCAATCTGATGCTATTCAAGATTTACCCTCGTTTTCTACTTGTTTTATCTATTTTTATTATATGTTTTCAGATTCTTTTCCCATTTAGGTTGTTACTGGGTGATACAGTAGGTCCTTGTTGTTCATCCATTTTAACTGTAGCAGTGTGTGGATGTGTAACACAAGCGCCATTTCTAGCCCTCTCCTCCTCCACTTTCCTCCTTGGCAACCATAAGTTTGATCTCTAAGTCTTTGTCTGTGTCCATTTCATAAATGTTCATGGTATAATCTACTTGTTTTAATATCTGCTTGTTTTCACAAGTGTTGGCCCTTGAAAGTGTTAGTCACTCAGTCGTGTCTTCTTTTTTGCAACTCCTTTGATTGTAGCCCACCAGGCTCCTCTGCCCATGGAATTCTCCAGGCAAGAATACTGGAGTGGGTTGCCATTCCCTTCTCTAGGGGATCTTTCTGACCCAGGGATAGAAACCAGGTCTCTTGCATTGAAGGCAGCTTCTTTACCATATGAGCCAGTTGGGGCCTGATTCCAAATGTGATACTTCTATATAGATTTATAACAGTGGTCCCCCCAAGAGTGTTTATTTACTTAGCTATCTTATGGTAGGGACCTATCAGGAGCAGAAGAGATTAAGAAGAGGTGGCAAGAATACATAGAAAAGCAGTGCAATAAAGGTCTTAATGACCCAGATAACCATGATGGTGTCATCACTCACCTAGAGCCAGACATCCTAGAGTGTGGTCAAGTGGGCCTTAGGAAGCATTACTACAAACAGCAAGTGTAGGTGATGGAATTCCAACTGAGATATTTTAAATTCTAAAAGATGATGCTGTGAAAGTGCTGCCCTCAATATGCCAGCATATTTGGAAATCTCAGTTGTGGCCACAGGACTGAAAAAGTTCAGTTTTCATTTCAATGACAAAAAACAGCAATGCCAAACAAAGTTCAAATTATGACACAATAGCCCTTATTTCACATGCTAGCAAGGTTATGCTCAAAATCCTTCAAACTAGGCTTTCATAGAATGTGGACGGAGACCTTCCAAACGTTCAAATTGGATTTAGAAAAGATAGAGGACCCAGAAATCAAATTACCAACATCCACTGAATCATAGAGAAAGCAAGATAATTCTAGAAAAACATGTTTCTGCTTCAGTGACTACTCTAAAGCCTATGAAGTGTGGATCAAAACAAAATGTGGAAAACTATTTAAGGGATGGAAATACTAGACTACCTTACTTGCCTCCTGAGAAAGCTTTATGCATGTCAACAAGCAACGGTTAGAACCAGACATGGAAAAGCAGACTGGTTAAAAATTGGGAAAGGAGTAAAACAAGGGTACATAACGTCACCCTGCATACTTAACTTCTGTGCAGAGCACATCATACAAAAGACCAGGCTACATGAATCACAAGCTGGAATCAAGATTGCTGGGAGAAATATCAGTAACTTCAGATATGCAGATGATGCCACCCTGATGGCAGAAAGTGAAGAGGAAATAAAGAGCCTCTTGATGAAAGTGAAAGAAGAGAGTGAAAAAAAAAAAAAAAAAAAAAACTGGCTTAAAGCTCAACAATAAAAAAAACTGAGATCATGGCATCCAGTCCCATCACTTCATGTAAAACAGATGGGGAAACAATGGAAAGAGTGACAGACCTTATTTTCTTGGTCTCCAAAATCACTGTGGATGTTGACTGTAGACATGAAGTTAAAAGAAACTTGCTCCTTGGAAGAAAAGCTATGACAAACATGGAGTATTAAAAAGAAGAAAATCACTTTGCTGATAAAGGTCTGTATAGTCAAGCCTATAGTCTTTCCAGTAGTCATGTACTGATGTAAGAAATGGACCATAAAGATGGCTGACTGCCGAAGAATTGATGCTTTTGAACTGTGGTGTTGGAGAAGACTCTTGAGAGTCCCATGAACAGGAAGGAGATCAAACTAATCAATCCTAAATGAAAGCAACCCTGAATATTCATTGGAAGGACTGATGCTGAAGCTCTAAACTTTGACCACCTGATGCAAAGAGTCAATGCAATTGATAAAGATCCTGGTGCTTGGAAAGACTGAAGGCATGAGGAGAAGCGAACAACAGAGGATGAGATAGTTGGATGCTATCACCATCTCAATAGACATGAGCAAACAGAGTGTGAGCAAACTCTGGGAGATAATGAAGAACAAACCTAGACAGTGTATTTAAAAGCAGAGACATTAAATTTGCCAGGAAAGGTCCGTGTATTCAAAGCTATGATTTTTCCAGTAGTCATGTATGGATGTGAAAGCTGGACAATAAAAAAGGCTATGCACAGAAGAACTGATGCCTTCAAACTGTGGTGCTGGAGAAGACTCTTGAGAATCCCTTGGATATCAAGGCCATCAAACCAGTCAATCCTAAAGGAAATCAACCCTGAATATTCATTGGAAGGTCTGATGCTGAAGCTGAAGGTTCAATAATTTGGTCAGCTGATTGGAAGAATCAAACCGTTAGAAAAGACCCCGATGCTCTGCAAGATTGAAGACAGGAGGAGAAGGTGATGGCATAGAATGAGATAGTTGGATGGTACCATGGACTCAATGGACATGAGTTTGAGCAAACTCCAGGAGATGGTGAAGGACAGGGAAGCCTGGTGTGCTGCAGTCCATGGGATCTTAAAGAGTCAGACATGACTTAGTGACTGAGCAACAAGCTTATATTTAGTATGCATATAATTACAAAGTCAGAAGATCTTCAATTTTCTTGGTCAAGAAATCTTCACTTGGGGACTTGCCTAAATCTCACCCTATTTTTGGTCACGGTGTTTAGTTGCTAAGTTGTGTCTGACTCTTTTGAATCCATGGACTGTAGTCCACCACGCTCTTCTGTCCATGAGATTTCTGAATACTGGATTAGGTTGAAGTTTCCTTCTCCAGGGGATCGTTCCATCCCAGGAATCACACCTGTGTCTCCTGCACTGGCTGGTGGATTCTTTACCACTGAGCCACCAGGAAGCCCAAACCCTATCCTAATAGAACCCTACGCTACTTGGCTTCTGCTTAATCACACAAACACTACTCCCACTAAAAGCTTCCATTAAGCTTGAGGAGAAGAAATTGTTGCCTTATTTTTAAGACTTCCAAGATGAATTGATATAAAACACAAGATGAATAATGAGTATTTCCTGCCACTCATAAATAAATTAGACTCAAAACTAGGCAGAGTGAGGAAATGTTTATTACTCTTGAGTAAGTGTGGCTACAAGCATTTTGTGGACAGGCCACCCATAACTATAATAAAAATATGTCTTCATGTGATTTTATGTATTGGAAAACAGTATTTTATATCCAATATTTCCATACCAGCAACATATTAGACATGGGAAGTTTTGCCATGCCATGGAAATTTTTCCTCTGGATTTGCTTGTACCTTTTTGTAATTGTAACCCATAATAACTCACATGAAAAAAATGGAGATTCCTAAGATTTTATTACATTTTCTTTCAAAAACTACTCTGTCTTTTATGAGTTTTCAGTATCAAATTTAAAAAGTAGAATGGTAGAATATTCAGTAGGATTACTTCATGTGCTAAATGGCATCTGACTCTTTGTGACCCAATGGACTGAAGCATGCCAGGCCTCCCTGTCCATCACCAACTCCCAGAGTTTACTCAAGCTCATGGTCATTGAGTTGGTGATGACATCCAACCATCTCATCCTCTGTTGTCCCTTCTTCTCCTGCCTTCAATCTTTCCCAGCATCAAGGTCTTTTCTAATGAGTCCGTTATTTGCATCAGGTGGCCAAAGTATTGGAGTTTCAGATTCAGCATCAGTCCTTCCAATAAATATTGAGGAATGATTTCTTTAGGATGAACAGATTGGATCTCCTTGAAGTCCAAGGGACTCTCAAGATTCTTCTCCAACACCACAGTTCAAAAGCATCAATACTTTGGCGCTCAGCTTTCTTTATAGTCCAAATCTCAAATCCATACACGGCCACTGGAAAAATCATAGTTTTGACTATATGGTCCTTTGTTGGTAAAGCAATGTTTCTGTTTTATAATATGCTGTCTAGGTGAGTCACAGCTTTATTCCAAGGAGCAAGTGTCTTTTAATTTTATGGCTTCAGTCACCATCTGCAGTGATTTTGGAGCCCAAGAAAATAAATTCAGTTGCTGTTTCCATTTTTTCCCCAACTATGTGCCATGAACTGATGGACCAGATGCCATTGTCTTAGTTTTCTGAATGTTGAGTTTTAAGTCAATTTTTCACTCCCTATTTCACTTTCATCAAGAGGCTCTTTTCTTCTGCATTTTCTGCTATAAGGCTGGTGTCATCTGTATATCTGAGGTTATTGATATTTCTCCCAGAAATCTTGATTCCAGCTTGTGCTTCATCCAGCCCAGCATTTCTCATGGTGTACCCTGCATTTAAGTTAAATAAGCAAGGTGACAATATATAGCCTTGATGTACTCCTTTCCTGATTTGGAACCAGTCTGTTGTTCCATGTTGACTTCTAACTGTTGCTTCCTGACCTACATGCAGATTTCTCAAGAGGCAGATCAGGCCATCTGGCATTCCCATCTCTTTAATAGTTTTCCACACAATGTTAGATCCACACAGTCAAAGACTTTGACATAGTCAATAAAGCAGAAGTAGATGTTTTTCTGGAACTCTCTTGCTTTTTTGATGATTCACTGGATGTTGGCAATTTGATCTCTGGTTCCTTTGCCTTTCCTAAATCTAGCTTGAACATCTGGAAGTTCACGGTTCATGTACTGTTGAAGCTTGGCTTGGAGAATTTTAAGCATGTGAGATGTGGGCAGTTGTGCAGTAGTTTAGGCATTCTTTGGCATTGACTTTCTTTGGGATTAGCATGAAAGCTGACCTTTTCCGGTCCTGTGGCCACTGATGGGTTTTCCAAATTTGCTGGCATATCAAGTGCAACACTTTCACAGTATCATCATCTGGACGTTAAACAGTTCTACTGAAATTCCATCACTTCCACTAGCTATGTTCATAGTGATGCTTCGTAAGGCCCCCTTGACTTGGCACTCCAGGATGTTGGCTCTAGGTGAGTGATCACACCATCATGATTATCTGGCTCATGAAAATCTTTTTTTGGATAGTCCTTCTGTATATTCTTGCCACCTTTTAATATCTTCTGCTTTTGTTAGGTCCCTACCACTTCTGTCCTTTATTGAGCTCATCTTTGCATGAAAATTTCCCTTGGTATCTCTAATTTTCTTGAAGAGATCTCTAGTCTTTCCCATTCTATTGTTTTCCTCTATTTCTTTGCACTGATCACTTCAGAAGGCTTTCTTAGCTCTCTTCGCTATTCTCTGGAACTCTGCATTCAAATGGGTATGTCTTTCCTTTCCTCCTTTGCCTTTCACGTCTCTTCTTTTCATAGATATTTTAAGGCCTCCTCAGAAAACCATTTTGCCTTTTTGCATTTCTTTTTCTTGGGGATGGTCTTGATCATTTCCTGCTGTACAATGTCACAAACCTCCATTCATAGTTTTTCAGACACTTTGTCTATCAGATCTAATCCCTTGAATCTATTTCTCACTTCTATTGTATAGTCGGAAGGGATTTGATTTGGGTCATACCTGAATGGACTAGTGGTTTTCCCTACCTTCTTCAATTTAAGTCTGAATTTGCCAATAAGGAGTTCATGATCTGAGCCACACCCAGCTCCCGATCTTGTTTTTTCTGACTGTATAGAGCTTCTCCATCTTTGGCGGCAAAGAATATAATCAGCCGGATTTCACTATTGACCATCTGGTGATGTCCATGTGTAGAGCCTTCTCTTGTGTTGTTGGAAGAGGATATTTGCTATGACCAGTGCATTCTCTTGGCAAAACTCTATTAGCCTTTGCTGTGTTTCATTCTGTACTCCAAGGCCAAATTTACCCTTTTCCCCAGGTATTTCTTGACTTCCAACTTTTGGATTCCAGTCTCCTATAATGAAAAGTGCATCTTTTGGGGGGGTGCTAGTTCTAGAAAGTCTTGTAGGCTTCATAGAACCATTCAACTTCACCTTCTTCAACATTACTGGTCAGAGCATAGATTTGGATTACTGTTATATTGAATGGTTTGCCTTGAAAATGAACAGAAATTATTTAGTCATTTTTGAGATTGCATCCAAGTACTAAATTTCAGACTCTTTTGTTGACTCTGATGGCTACTCCATTTCTTCTAAGGGATTCTTGCCCAGAGTAGTAGATATAATGGTTATCTGAGTTAAATTCACCCATTCCAGTCCATTTTATTTCGCTGATTCCTAAAATGTCGATGTCCACTCTTGCCATCTCCTGTTTGACCACTCCAGTTTGCCTTGATTCATAGACCTAGCATTACAGGGTCCTGTGCAATATTGCTGTTTAGGTAGGATACTATTAAGCTGCAATAAGCCAAAATAATAATAATAATAATATATTACTCAAGCTCATTATTTTGATTTTTATATTGTTTACTTAGACTGTCTATACAATCTGGTACAAGACTCTTCAACTTGAATAAACATTCCTTAAGTATATTATATGGGCTTCTCAGGTGCCTCAGTGGTGGAGAGAATACCTGCCAATGCAAGGGACCCGGGTTCAATGCCTGGGTTGGGAAGATCCCCTGGGGAAGAAGATGGCAGTTCACTCTCGCCTGGAAAATCCCACAAACAGAAAGGCCTGGCAGACTTTAGTCCATGGTGTCACAAAGAGTCAAATTGACTTAGTGACTAAATAGCAACAAGTGTAGCTTGTGCAGTTTATTCAATGTGTGGTTTTTCTTTTATGTCTTCACTTTTTTTCTCTTTGGCATGTCCACCTTGGGGATTTCCAAATATGAAATTATGCCCTTATTTGTTGTCATAATTTCCTAATTCTACCCTTTCACAATGACCACTCAATTATATAGCAATTCAGAACCACAGAAATGATCTAAAATGATCATGAATAAATTCATTTTATGCAACTGTGACTAGGCATTTAGAAACACTGTAGATTTTAAATTAACATTTAGTTAGTTTCCTTAAACTTACAGTCCTTAGAATCCTTCAATAATCCTTAGAATAGGTAGCAGAAATCATCCAAATTTCCACAATTCTGCTATTTTCATTCTTCACAGATTCTCTAACACTGTTTATGAAGAAAATAGAAAATATCTAAAAGTTCTCCAAGTTCTAAATTCTTAGTTGTCTTGTCTTTCTGGCCTTCATCAGAAAACGTTTTTAAAATGACTATTCATTCTCTATATACACCTGCCAATCATCTATCTTAGACACAAATTATCATACCTGAACCTTGGTTTTTGTGATCTTTTTAAAAATTTGCCTATTTGAAGTCCTTGAATTTAATTTTTATCGATTTTTTCAAATAATTTCCTATAACATTACAAGAATGATTTTCAGACACATTAGCTTACAATATTCTATGTCAATGAACTCTCTATAGTAATATTTTAAATCTGATATTGTAAAATATACTTATTACAAAGCATGTAACAATGTCAGAAAAAATATTGTAACAATGCTTTTAGTGTGTGGATGACCCAACAAGATGATAAATTTTCTAAAACCAGAGGATTTATAGGAGAATATGATGAGAAAGGTGAGCGGGCCTCAGGGTTATTACTATTTCACCAATACCCTAGAGCTTCAATTATTTTTAATCACATCATGAACCTAAAGTTAATTAAAGAAAAATTTGTGGGTCTAAGATCAGATATTTAATGCACTCAGACAAAGGAGAAAATAAATAATGATAATAATATGTCTACCACAGGCTTGTACAGTTCTGTCAGATATCAATCTGAATATTTAGGAGAAAAATTATAAACATTTCTTCTAAGAATTTGAATAATGGCTATATTAGTATGAGGTTAAAATTAACTCTATTATTATGTTCTGAAAACAAAACAAAACAGAAATCTACAAAGTAAATTAGGCCTGTATAAACAAAAATTCACTGGTAAAATGGTAACTCAGCAAACTTACTTTCAAATATACAAAGAAAATAATATAATTTTAGAAAAATTAAAACTGAAGGAAAATTTAAGCCCAAAATTCATTTATGTCACTTTTGAAACATATACTTTGACAAGAAAAGTCAGTCTTTGACAAAAGGAAAAACTGAAAAGTAAGGCAAAAGGCTGTACATAATGGTAAAACATGAATAAATTAATCCAAATATTAATCATATAATGTAATAACTATAATAAATTATATTATATATCAATACTATTATTATATTACTCTATCACTTATCCATTGCTGCCTAACTTATCACTGAAAAGTTTGCCAACCTGAAACAACAATAATGATTTTTTATCTCACACTCCTTGTGGGACAGTAACTTAGGGGTGATATAGTTGGGCAGCAATGATAAGCTCTCTCGTGAGATTGCAGTCAGATGTTGGCTGCGACTACAGTCTTCAAAAAGATTTATCTCCAAGTTTTGTTTTGTTTTGTTTTGCTTCCACCTTGTTAACAAGCTTGTTTTTTTCCTGTGGGTCTCTCCACTGTGCCTCATGAACATCCCCATGGCGTGACTGCTGGCTGCTCCCATGATAAGAAATCTGGAGACCAAGGTAGAGACTGAAATCTCTTATATCGTAGCCCTGGAAATCACACCCAGTCACATTCATAGTTTTCTTTTGATCAAAGAACAATAAATGAAGTCCTTAAAATTGGTGAAAAATTACACTGATTTTAAGAAGACTCAAGATTATGAAAATAGTCTTTCCCAGTTCACACAAAATTATTTGGGGTCTTACATATTTTTGGAAAAGCTGATTTGAAATACATGAATTTCCATTAAGACAGTAAAGAATATTTGAGACATCCCTGGAGAAACAGAATATGAGGGGAAAACTGTTCTAACTCATATCAATTGCATTAATGGGAGTATTGTGGGATTCATTAATTGTTCTATGAAACTGATAGAGAATTGATAAACAGACCCACTCACATGTGAAAACTTGATCCATAGCAAAATTGACATTGCAGAGTAGTGGGGAGATGATTTGTCAAACTGTGATTATATGCAATAAAGAATAAAAAACTGAACTCCTGCTTCTCACACCACAAAAAATCAGTTCCAGGAAGAAGGAAGATTTATATTTGAAAGACAAAATTTTAGAGTTATTTAAATTATGATATAGAAAATATTTGTATCAATTTTGCTTAGAGATGTTCTCAAGCAAAGTACAAACAGTAAAAAAGTATTAAAAAGAGACAGGTGATAGATAGACATTTACAACATTGAAAGCAATAATATTTACTCTTCCGAGGCTACCATAAAGAGAAGAAAAGAACAAAACAAGCTGGAAGTTTGCTATTCATGTAGCTAAGTTATTAGTATCTATATTAGACAAATTACTAGTATCTATATTAGAAAATCTGTAAATTAATAAGAAAATGACAACAATAGTAAAATGAGCAAAATAAATTATTGCATGCCAGAATGAATAATAGAAAATCAAACAGAGAAATTCTCAGCCTAGTTCATGAAATGGAAATACTAATATAAACTACAATAAAATACAGTTCAGCATATACACTTTACTCATAGGTGATAATAGTATAACTTTAGAAAGCAAATTAATTTTATTTGGCTAAGTTGAAAATATTCATGCTCCGTTCACTTGGCACCACAGTTCAAGAGTTAAATCTTCTAGGTAAGAGTTTTGATCATTTGTACTCCAGAGAAGATGTATATACATAGGGAAACTTATAAGAAGAAAAAGATTTTGCATGTTCAATTATAGTGTGATTTTGCCTGGACAAATTTCATTGAGTGAAGAAATTACAGCTTACAGGGAATATATTCACTGGATGACTAGAATATTTGATTTTATTGAATTCTACCAGTGCCTTACTTCTTAAAGTGTGGTCCCTAGATCAGCACCTTCAGTCTCTGCATTACTTGGCAGTCTTACAAATTCAGAATTTAGGGTCTTATCCTACAGAATTAAGATCTGTGTTTTATCAAGATATCCTGGGTTCATATGCATATTTTGCACAGTTTGAAAACCCTGCCAGACCTATGGATATGGGCAAATCATCCACCACAATTTCTTCAATCTATCTAGCCAAGATAATCTTCTCTTTTTTAAAATTCCAAGCTCCTAGAAATATATTTACATGAAAGAATTTGACTTCTTATGTGGAAGATACTGTAAAGAAAAACCAGTTTAATATATCTGGAAGTCTTTTGTTGCTATTAAGCAGTAATCTTTTTATTTTATGAGTTAGCTTGTTGAGAATCTGTTTCATAAGAGTAAGTCTCATGTGCTTCTCTTTCTTTGGGCAACAAAAAAATTCAATTACTGAATGTGAGAAATTTGAGAAAAATCCCTAGGCTAGTGTTTCTCATCATCTGACTCAAATGAGGTACTAGTTCAAATGCAAATTCTTAAACAACATGTGATATATTGAATCTGAATTTTGCCACTAGACTTCTAACATCTAAGTTTCTAAGAAGCCACACATTCTAAAGACTGCAAAGTATTGAAATATTTCCTTGGTTAACTGATCAAGAAGCAAGTCCTCTACATTTTTTTAGCATGATGTTTTTCTCAGCTTTTAATTGTAAATTTCCCTATCAAAATTGCTAAAGAACTCTAAGGAAATAATGCTCACAGCTCCCTGGTCCAAGAATATCTCAGACTTTAAAGTCTTCTACTTCCCCTTATATTTCCCATTGTTGAATTTAATCTTTATAAATTTCATACTCTGAAACCTAGATATACACTTGCAGCTATGTGTAAAAACAATGAATAAATAGTTATATTAGTATAAATTAGTATAAATCTAAATAAATTAGATCAACAATTTATGTTTACAAGTATAATTATGGTTCATTCCACTTCATCCATATTTGCATAGACTCATGTAGACAGAATGGCTTTTATCATATTTTTATTATCAACAATTTTACTTTAATAAACAGTTTTCTTAATAGAGCAGTTAATGTGCCATGTACTATTAGAATATCATAAAGAAAGAAATTTGGCAATGTTCTTACATTGCCAAATGTTCTTACATTGGGACAATAATAAAAAATGATTCTAACAGCAGCTATTGATGAATGATATTATTTCATATTCTTTTAGTATTGAACATCAGTTATTGAAAAAATAGCCAAATATATTAATATTCATCTTTACAAGGAGATTTGTGTAGCTAACATTCTATAATCATTTTGTGAAAATTACAATATTTGAGAAATTTCTAGTAGCATAGTCAAATGAAAATGAACAATATTAGGTTATTAACAGGTCATATTCAGCTATCTAACTGTTTAAAAAATAAACAATGCACCTACATTAAACCTTGCTGACCTGCAGCTTACTTAAATGACTGAATCTGAATCTTAGATAAAAGAAAATAACTAAAAGAATCAATGAGATTAGAAAAGCCAAAGTCAATGGAGAAATAATTTGTTATTTTAGAGCCCAAGTTATCAGTTATCATTTTGGTAAGAACACTTACCCATTTGTTGAAAATTATTGAAATCTAGGTTCTCTATTTAATATAATTGACATGTTTATTACTACACTTGAAAATCGAAGTCAATTGAAAAAAGGAAACAGCAGCTTAATTACAAAGTGTTCCATCATTGTGATGCATATTAATCTTGAATAATCAGACCAGTACTAAAATCCCCACTTTGCTTAACCTCAGTTTCTCTGTATTCCAGAAAACCTTGTTTGTTTATGCTGATGATTTTAGAATAAATTGCCCCAGAGATATTACTACCACTGTTACTACATCAGTGTGAAAGAAATAAAGTTTTCCATATGAAATCATGTTATCATAAAAATAATTGTATAAGTAAAAAGTTAAACATTTCTCTATGCATTTAAGCTGATCAGGATTATTTATGCTTAAAAATCCATTTTAGGTGTCAGTCATCTAGATGGCTGTTGAATGGAGACTCTTTTTGTCTCACAATCTAGAGAAGAGTCTATGTTAATAGCAAGGACTCATCTTCAATTATTTACATCATTTGTGTTCTGTTTCATTTGTTTTGTTACTGTTTCTGCCTCTTGATGTCATCAAAAACAAATATTTTTTGAGCCATTCAAATACAACTTCTAATTCAGAAGTCAAATTGTGTGTGCATTGATCTACTTTGCTTTCATCTCCTGTATTCTATATAATAAGATTAGAGCTTGCCTTATGCTAGTATAAACAGGAGTAAGATATTTTATTAGATACTAATTAAAGGTCATATTTGTATAAATATATAAACCATAATCTACACCCCTTCAATACCACTATCCTCAATCATGTCTAAGTTAAATTTTAAAAAGTAATTGCCTTCACTTTGAATTCTTCATGAGTAGTACTTCTTAGGATAAAGTGTTAGTCTTTAACTCAATGTCTTTCCAATGATACTGGAGATAAGAAATGTAGCCTCAAGTTTAAACCACAATAAATAAAATAAGAATAGTTAAGAAAAAATGGACTGTAAAATAACAAGTTAGAAATACTGCTAAAAGTATGGATGCTAAAAGCTAATATTGCTAAAATGAATATGGGATAGGGAGTTTGTAGTATGACTGGTGTAATGATGTGACATTTTGTGTAAATTACAAAATCTACAAACCAGATTATTTAAGAAATTTATTTTTTATAGAGTAAGTAATCTATTAAAAGGATAAATAATAATTAGTTTGGCTATATTGCTTTGGCTAAAAATTAACAGATACATATTGTATAACAAAAGATAAGCTCTGTTATCATTTTATAGTTCCAGCCCCAACACTAAAGCATAGCAGTTCATTCGTGTGTGCATGTGTGTGTATCACTCCAGAAACTGCCCATGTTTGTATAAGCATATTTACATATATTCATGTTTTTTGAAGAAACAGAAGCTCATTGTACATATTCTTCTTTATCTAACTATTTTCATATACAGTACAGATCCATCAGCATATATAGTCTTAGCTCACTTCTACTATCTCATTACTTCAAAGCTGAGCTATAGTCTTTTATATATATGTTTCACAATTATTTTTTCTCCTCCTAATGAATGGTGATGACTTGCCGTCTGCTCTCCTAATTGCATCAGTCAGAAAAATATGAAATGATAATTCAGTAGTGGTATTCTGACTTAATGGATGTCCTTCTAAAATTTCACCATTAAGCAAACTTGATGGCTTTTTATTCATACAAACCTATCATCATGATAAAGCAGTTTCTATCTATTCATCTGTTTCTTTTTTGCTGGTAATTTTGGTAGTTTCTATTTATTTCTTTTTGTTTGTTTTATTGTGTTTCACTTGTGAATGTGAGTTTTTAGCCATAATGGCTACTGAGTTTTATGAAACACCATACCTGGAATTATGGAGATAATCTATTTTTCTTCATTGACTTATTAATATTATGATTTATATTTATAGAATTCCTAATATTCTACTATTTTACAAATCTAGATTGAACCACATAAATCATGATATTGATATGCTACAGGATTTTGTTTTCTATTTGTTTATAAGTTTGGTACAATATATATGAGTGTTTTGAGTTCTAGGGTTTTTGTTTGTTTGTTTTTCTTTTTTATTTAATTAATGCCAAATAAAGACATATTCAGCTTTATTAGGATACAAATTTTTCAACCCTTCGATGTATTTTTTTTTTCTTGTTTGCTTTTATGTGTTCTTTAATTTTTAATTGGACAATAATTGCTTTACAATTTTGTGTTGGTTTCTCCCATACAACGTGAATCAGTTCTAAGTATTTACATCAGTTCATTTCACTTCAGTGTCTCAGTCCTGTTTGACTTTTGCGACCCCATGATTCACAGCACACCAGGCCTCCCCGTCCATCACCAACTTCCGGATTCCACCCAAACCCTTGTCCATCAAGTCGGTGATGACATCCAGTCATCTCATCCTCTGTCGTCCCCTTCTCCTCCTGCCCCCAGTACCTCCCAGCATCAGGGTCTTTTCCAGTGAGTCAACTCTTTGCATGAGGTGGCCAAAGTACTGGAGTTTCAGCTTCAGCATCAGTCCTTCCAATGAACACTCAGGACTGATCTCTTTCAGGATGGACTAGTTGGATCTCCTTGTAATCCAAGGGACTCTCAAGAGTCTTCTCCAATACCACAGTTCAAAAGCATCAATTCTTTGGTGCTCAGCTTTCTTCACAGTCCAATTCTCACATCCATACATGACCACTGGAAAAACCATATCCTTGACTAGACGGACATTTGTTGGCAAAGTAATATGCTGTCTAGAATGGTCATAACTTTCCTCCCAGGGAGTAAGCATCTTTTAATTTCATGGTTGCCGTCACCATCTGCAGTGATTTTCGAGCTCAGAAAAATAAAGTCAGCCACGGTTTCCCCATCTATGTGCCATGAAGTGATGGGACCAGATCCCATGATCTTAGTTTTCTGAATGTTGAGCTATAAACCAACTTTTTCATTCTCCTCTTTCACTTTCATCTAGAGGCTCTTTAGTTCTTCTTTACTTTCTACCACAAGGGTGGTGTCATCTGCATATCTGAGGTTATTGATATTTCTCTCAGCAATCTTGATTCCAGCTTGCGCTTACTACAGCCCAGCGTTTCTCATGATGTACTCTGTATAGAAGTTAAATAAGCAGGGTGACAATATACAGCCTTGATGTACTCCTTTTCCTATTTGGAACCAGTCTGTTGTTCCATGTTCAGTTCTAACGGTTGCTTCCTGGCCTGCATACAGGCTTCTCAAGAAGCAGGTCAGGTGGTCTGGTATGCCTATCTCTTTCAGAATTTTCCACAGTTTATTGTGATCCACACAGTCGAAGGCTTTTGCAAAAGTCAATAAAGCAGAAATAGATGCCTTTCTGGAACTCTCTTGCTTTTTTGATGATCCATTGGATGTTGGCAATATGATCTCGGGTTCCTCTGCCTTTTCTAAAACCAGCTTGAACATCTGGAGGTTCATGCTTCATGTATTGCTGAAGCCTGGCTTCGAGAATTTTAAGCATTTCTTTACTAGCATGTGAGATGAGTGCAATTGTGCGGTAGTTTGAGCATTCTTTGGCATTGCCTTTCTTTGGGATTGGAATGAAAACTGGCCATTTCCAGTCCTGTGGCCACTGTTGAGTTTTCCATTATTTGCTGGCATATTGTTGCAGGACTTTCTCAGCATCATCTTTCAAGATTTGAAATAGCTCAACTGGAATTCCATCACCTCCACTCGCTCTGTTCGTAGTGATGCTTCCTAAGGCCCACTTGACTTCACATTCCAGAATGTCTGGCTCTAGGTGAGTGATCATACCATCATGATTATCTGGGCCATAAAGATCTTTTTTGTACAGTTCTTCTGTGTAGTCATGCCACCTCTTCTTAATATCTTCTGCTTCTGTTAGGTCCCTACCATTTCTGTCCTTTATTGAGCCCATCTTTGCATGAAATGTTCCCTTGGTATCTCTAATTTTCTTGAAAAGATCTCTAATCTTTCCCATTCTATTGTTTTCCTCTATTTGTTTGCATTGATCCCTGAGGAAGGCTTTCTTATCTCTCCTTGCTATTCTTTGGAACACTGCATTCAAATGCATATATCTGTCCTTTACTCCTTTGCTTTTCACTTCCCTTCTTTGTGTTAATATGCAATACTTGTTTTTCTCTTTTGTCTTACATTACTCTATATGACAGACTCTAGGTTTATCCACCTCACTATGACTGACTCAGTTCCTTTCCTTTTTACGGTTCAGTAATATTCCTTTGTACATATGTACCAAATCTTCATCCATTCATCTGTTGATGGACATCTAGATTGCTCCCATATCTTGGCTACTATAAATAGTTCTTCTAGGAATATTGGGATACATGTGTCTTATTGAATCATGGTTTTCTTACGATATATGTCCAGTAATGGGATTGTTAGTTCATATGGTAGTTTTATTCCTAATTTTTTAAGGAATCTCTATATTGTTCTATATAGTAGGTGTATCAGTTTACATTCCTATCAATTATTCAGGAATATTCCATTTTCTCCACATCCTTTCCAGCATTTATTGTCTGTAGATTTTTTGATGAAGGTAATCCTGACAGGTGTGAGGTTATACCTTATTGTAGTTTTGATTTGCATTTCTCTATTAATGAGCATCTTTAATTGTTTATTAGCTCTAAATAAAGAACATTGATTTATTTGGAGAAATATGTGTTGAGGTATTCCACCCATTTTTTGATTGGGTTGTTTGTCTTCTTCCTGATTTTGAGCTACATGAGTTGTTTATGTATCTTGAAGATTAACCCTTTGTCAGTTGCTTTGTTTATAATTATTTTCTCCCCTTCCAAAGGTTGTCTTTTCACAGAAATCCCTTGCATTCCTATATACTAACAATGAAAAAGTCAGAAAGATAAATTAAGTAAATAATTCCCTTCACCATTGCAACAGAAAGAATAAACTACCTAGGAATAAACCTACCTAATTAGACAAAAGATCTATATGCAGAAAACAATGACACTGATGACAGAAATCAAAGACAACACAAACAGATAGACAGCTTTATCATTCTTCCATTGAATTGGAAGAATGATTTTGCTAAAATGACTATACTACCAATTAAAAGAAGCATCTATGAAATTGCCAATGGTAATTGCTAGAGCTAGAACAAAGCTTTTTATAATTTTTATAAAGCACAAAAGACCCCAAATATCCAAAGCAATTTTGAGAAAAAAAATTAGAGCTAAAGGAATTAACTTGCCTGACTTCAGACTATACTACAAAGCTATAGTAATCAAGACAGTATGGTACTGGCACAAAAACAGAAGTATAGATCAATGGAACAAGATAGAAATCCAGCTATAAACTCATGCACCTATGGCGCTTCCTTTTTGACATAGGGGACAAACATATACAATGGAGAAAAGACAGCCTCTTCAGCAAGTAGTGTTAGGAAAACTGGACAGTTACATGTAAAAGATGAAATTAGAACATTTCCTAGCATCATATGCAAAAGTAAACTCAAAACAAATTGAAGAGCTAAATGTAAGGTCAGACACTATAAAACTGTGAGGAAGATATAGACAAGAAACTATTTGACAAAAATGGTAACAAGATCCACTTTGACTGGGGGAAAAAAATAAAAATAAAAATAAACAAATGAGCCCTAATTAAATTTGAAAGCTTTTGCATAGCAAAAGAAACAGTAAACATGATAAGTTTTTTATGCTACATTTGTAATTTTTTAAGTATATTCTTGTTCTGATTTTTTTAAAAAAAAGATTTTGAATATTTTCTTGCTATCTTTATTGGAACATTTCAAGTAGTACTGAAACTGTTATTTGAGATTTTTTAGTATCCCCTCATGAAATCCTCTAGGTTGGTGAATCTACTGAGTTATGAGATACAGCAGGGCTTTTCAATAACTTTTAATATTTTTCTGTACTTGGTCTGTTTAGAATTTATATAACTTCATTATTGTGGTCTCTATCCCAAAATGCATTTTTAAATACTCTCAATAACAACAACAACAACAAAAATTTCCCCTGGGGGAAAAACAAACATAAACAAAACAAAAACTTCAACAAAATTTCCCAGTGCATGCACAAATTATGATATTCCTAGTATATTTTGAATAAAATACTTACTATCAAGCACATTTGCTCATTCATTTTCTAGTTCCTGTCCTCACTTCTAGTTGCAACTTTCACCAGTCCCACCAAGTCTTCTAGTCTTAAATAAATACCTGTTAATACCAGAGGCATAATGTTGGCCCATGACCGTCTGTGTTTGCATTCATCATTCTCTCAGGCCAAATTTAACCTTCCCTGGCCACTTAGGAGATCCTTCCTGTTTTATTTCTCATCCTTAGTATTTTTCTTAGCCTTTATCAAAGATTTCTGTTCATAATTATTGATTTGTATTTCTCTCTCTCATGTTTCTAGGACTAAACATAAGCAATACTTTTTTTTTATCTTTAGAACTTGCCTGTCGTACAACAAAGCAGCATTAAATGAGTGTAAAATGCATAAATTCATTTGATAGACATAGGAAAACTTCATAAATTTTACAGCAAAAATAAGACTGGTGGTCATGTTGAAAAATAATTTTTCTTCTTTAATTCTACAACTATATCTTCAATTTCTAGTATTGTTTAATATTATAATTAACTTATGAAAGAACTTTTAAAAATGACCATTCCCAACACCCTCAATCAAATCAACCCCAATCAAGCAAAATAAATCTAAATTACTTGTTTCTCAACTACATGGAATTCTAGTCATACTTTCCATTAACCACCTAGCCATTCCATGCTAACCTAAAAAAGAAGACAGGCATCAGACACTATTATCTCCATTTTATAGATCAGAAAAAGAAATCTGAATAATTAAACTAGTTAGGATATCTTATAAAGCAAAATTAAAAGTTGCTACTCTTGGCTTTGAGTTTGAAACAATGAAAATTAAAAAAAAATAGTCAACTCATAATTTTCTTTTTGACAATTGACTATTATCTTGCATTGGAAATAGCTGGTAGTTTCCAATATTTCAACTGTTTATCGTAATATTGTGAGAGGTTGTTTGGATGCATATTGGAAAAACAGAACAACAAAAATCTCACATTTCAATTTCTGCTTTATCTAGGGAAATGTTAACCAGCAAACTTGTCCAAGAAAGTCAAAGAAAGGAAATATCTATTTTAGCTATGAAAACCCTCCAGGAGAGAAAATAAAATTTGTACTTAAGGAAATAAAAGTGCCACTTGAAAGACAGGAAGTTTTATTATTTCCCAGCAATGATTTACTCAGTGAGATGATACAGTGAAAATGATTATCTTTTTTTTCCTCACATATTGACAGTGATCCATGCTCTGAATGGAAGAAATTTTCATTTCTCACAAAGATGCAACTTATTTTCTAAGTTAGCCTGAAGTCTCCTTTTTCTTCAGTAATTCAGCTTTATTTACTTTGATTTAAAATATTATTAATTATTTTTAATATTTATCATGCATATCTCTCTAACATATCTCTCCTTTAATTTCTAATCCACTTTAGAAAGAAGGGAACAAAGGAGGAGAGGAAAGAAAGAAAGAAGGAAATGTATTCACTTAAAAAGTGAAAATAATTCAGGCCGGTATCAAAAATTACAGAGAACTAATATGATTATTTTTCTTTACATCAAATATTATGTAACTTGTAAAATGCTGAAGATAGTCAAATAATTTTATGTCTTCTCCCTAGTAACAAGTTCTTATTCTTCATTTGGGCAGTGTTAAATGCATACATAAAATTATATGCCAATTTAGGATATTAAAAATATATTAGATATTTTAATTGCCATAATGCCCTAGTCCTGCATGAGCTTTCAATATTACTCAACCGTGAATACATTCAGAGTGTTACACTTACCATTTGAGATTTCAGCATTCAAATCTCTAGAGAAAAAAATAATTGTTTTCCCAATAGAGGAAATTATTCTGCTTCATATGTCACCAGTGCAAGAAATTAGTTGTAACTGCTTTGCTTCTGCAATCACAAAAATAAAAATCATTGGAAATTTCAGAATCCAGTTAGAAATAAGCTGCAATTATATCTTCAATAAATTTTGAGTTTATTTTTGCATATGATTCTAAAAAGTGTTCTAAATTTATTAATTTACATGTAGCTGTCCAGTTTTCCCAACACTATTCATTGAAGAGCATATCTTTTATCCATTGTATATGCTTGCCTCCTGTGTCTTAGATTAACTGACCATAGGCTTTTTTCTGGGACTTAAATGTAAGACCAGATACCATGAAAATCAGAGTGAAATATAGGATATGCAGTACACTTTTTGGTATAATTTGCAGCAATATCTTTTTGGATGTCTCCTAGAGCAATGGAAATAAAAACAAAACTAAACAAATGGAACCTAAATAAACTTAAAATTTATTATTATTTTTAAACAACAAATGAAACCGTAAGTGAAATAAAAAAAACAACCTTATACTGTGCTAAGTCATTTCAGTCATGTCCACCTCTTTGCGACCCTATGGACTATAGGTCATAGACGGCCAGTCTCCTCTATCTTTGGGATTCTCCAGGCAAGAACACTGAAGTGGATTGCCATGCCCTCCTCCAGGTGATATTCCCAACCTAGGGATCAAATCTGCATCTCTTTTGTCTCCTGCATTGGCAGGTGGGTTCTTTGCCACTAGCACCACCTGGAAAGTCCTAAAAAATAAAAGAAAATATTTGCAAATGATGTGACCAAAAAGGGACAGATATCCAAAATATACAAACAGCTGATACAGAGCTATAACTCTCCCCCTCCTCCAAAAAAAAAAAAAAAAAAAAATTAAATAATGCACAGAAAATCTAAACAGCCATTTCTCCAAAGGAGTTATATAGATAGCCAACAGGTGCATGGAAAAATGCTCACTATCACTAATTATGGGAGAAGTGAAAATCAAAACTGCAATGAGGTACCACCTCACACTGGTCAGAATGGCATCATCAAAAAATCTACAAACAATAAAGACTGGAGAGGGGTGGAGAAAAGGGAGCCCTCCTAAACTGTTGATGGGAATGTCAGCTGGGAAACACTATGCGAAACAGCTGAAAATTTCTTTAAAAACTAAAAACAGACTAATCACTTGATCCAGGGATCCTACTAGCCCAATTTTGTGCATATATCCAGAAAAATCTCTAATTCAAAAAGATATGCACCCCAGTGTGCACAGAAGCAATATTCACAATAACCAAAACATGGAAGTGATGTAAATGTCCATTGACAAATGAATGAATAAAATGTTATCTACATATACACAATGGACTATTACTAAGCCATTACAAATGAAACAATGCCATTCATAGCATCATAAAAGGACCTAGAGATTGTAACACTAAGTGCATAAGACAAAGACAAATATTATGCGATATTGATCATATGTGGGATAAAAAAAATGTACAAATGAACTTACTTACAAAGCAAAAATAGACACACCTAAATAGAAAACAGACTTATGGTTATCAAAGTGGATAGGAGAGCAGAATTAAACTGGGACTTTGGGTTTAACATATGCATTTTACTATATATAAAACATATAACCAACAAGGAACTACTGTATAGTACTGTACTGTATAGAAACTATACTAAATATTTTATAATAATCCATAAGGGAAAAGAATCTGAAAAATAATGGAGATATATATATGTAAATATAAAATTTAATCACTGCTATACACCTGAAACTAACACAACATTTTACATCACGTATGTATCAAATAAAATAGCAAGAGATATCAGTTGCAAGAACAAAGTCTCTAATTATTCTCCTTTCTTTTATTAATAAATTCTCAGTACAGAAAAAATATATCTGAACATGGATGATTTAATCATTTTCTTCTTTAAGTCTAGTAATTTTATCTATTGTTGAGAATTCTACCTGAATTGTCAATGAAAATACTTTGCATTCTTACTAGGTGTTTTTTTTTTTAATAGTGAATAAACTGATGACAAGATAAAATTATACTGATTGTAAAATAAATGAATATAGATCTTTATTTTTTGCTAATATTCCAACACAATTGTTGTGCATCACATAACAAATAGCTTTATGTGCACATTATAGAAAATTCTTAGCATATAGTTCATTGCCTTTATAAACATACCAGGAAGCCTTGGATGACAGGTAATTCACAAATACAATATCCTATGCTAATTGAACCAGGATGAAATAGAAGAAGAGTAATCAGAAGTGATTTCACATTCTGCTAACTTTCTGAATTGAAAATAGTATCTTCTCCCCAGGGGGATTTATTGTGGCAGTCTTAAACTAATACGATCTATACAATATTACTCCATGTCTCTGGAAAAGAAGGATCTACCATTATAGTTTTCCATTATCAAGTAAAAACACCAGGGAAGAAGGGATAATTGGAAATGAAAGAGGCTACAACAGCAAAAATAAATGACTTTGTGCCCTGTTTTGACTATAACTTCTGCTTTTCTGTTTATTCTGTACAACATAATAGAAAACTCAATTAAATGAAGTTGGAAAAACTGAAGGGTGCACTCTTATTTCCTGCAGTTATAGTAGAGCCCAACAGCATGAAGAAAGACTCTTCTCTCCTGGCAAGGACTCAGACAAAAAAAAGCCAAAGACTCTTGGTTTACTGCAGCCTCCTCCACTTTTTTTTTTTTTTTTTTTTAATGCAGCATTCACCAAGTTTTTTCCGTAAAACCTATCTCCTTCGCTTGCTGAGCAGGGATTTCAGATGTCTCACCTTGTTTGCCGATCCCTAGTCTCTGCTGATTTTCAATAAACCCATTTTTGCTAGAGAAACACCTGGCAGTCTATTTGTTTCAAGTCAGCGTTTTATTTTGAGGGTTTTCCTCATGCCCTATTCTTTCCCCTGAACAACTTTTTCTTGATAGATCTTTTGTATAAGTCCAAGAAGTATTCCGTGCCTTTTGGTGGGTAGTACTATTGATAGTGAATTCTCTTATTTCATGTTGTGCACCATAATACGAACATTGCTAGTACTTAAAGAAACTCAAAAAAAGCATCCACATGAATGAGGGTGTCTTTACTAAAAAATGCATGTATTTTGCAAAATTAAAGCCAATATTTCTTTTTAAACAAGAAGGAAATGTTAATGAATAAAATTGCTAATTATATTCTCTCACCCTCAACCAAGACCTCTTTTTGATGAAGATGACAAGTGACTCTTTTCCTCTTTCATGTTTTGAAAAATATTAAACAACTGGCCTTATTTTCTGTATAACATGTTTTAAAGTACTGGCATCTGGAGGTTTTGTCTCACTTAATAAAAGTATAGAAGAAATTGCATTCTGTAAATAGTCTGTAAGGAACTTGATTCTTTTTCCCATGTTATGCAATACAATTAGCTATTTTAAATAATGAACCTTGATTCAATAAGAGTGAAATGTTCTGCTTGCTATTTCTGGTATAGTATTATAAGGGCAAATTTTCCATTTTTAAGAGATAATCCATTTTAACTAAACATTTCCAGAAGACTATGACATTAGCTTATTTCTGGGCATCTGTTTAATGTCTACTTTTATCAACTCCTCAATTGCATATGATTACAATGGAGTCAATCAAAAAAGCTGAATCTTCCCAGGACTCAAAAAGGGGGTATTTTCCATAATGGAAAATATATAGGCATTAAAGTATTCAAACTACTTATTTAAAGTACAATGCAAAATTAATTATAGGTAATGATATATGACTGAGAATTATCTGATTGTTGATTAAATTAAATATAACTGATATATATGTGTGAAGTAGCTCATTTCAGTGGACATTATTATTATATTCAGAAACAAGACATATTGAAATATACTTTTATTAACTAGTAGATTAAACCAAAGCTTTGGGATAAATTTTGTGTAGTAGGGAGATAGGTAACAGAAATAAAAAATGGATTTCATTATTGGATATAACCATAATTCATCTCCTAGAACAGGAAAAAAAATTGATATATACTACTTGCTAAACATAAAATTTGCATATGAATAATAAAGAAACAAACTAATTTTCTGCCATCTTGGTACTTACAGTCTAATTTGAAAAATATTAAACAATGATTAGATGAATAAAATGATATGTGTTTACAAATTTCACTGATTCTGTAAATGTGCTGATGTGAAATATTATAACAAGAAGTTTAAATTTAAACTAAAGATGTTCTGTAAAAGTGATATTTAAGCTAACATGCAAAGGATAAACAGAATATATCCATGTGAAAGACATGGAAAAGGAAAAAGAAAACCTTTCTAAGATTTGATGCTTCCCTGGAGCTAAAAGGGCTTCCCTGGTGGTTCAGATGGTAAAGAACCCACCTGCAATGCAAGAGGCCAGAGTTGGATCCCTGGGTTGGGAAGATCTCCTGGAGGAGGGCATGGCAACACACATCAGTACTCTTGGCTGGAGAATCCTATGGACAGAGGAGCCTGGCCGGCTACAGTCCATGGGATCTCAAAGAATCGGACTCGACAGAGCCATTAAACACAGCACAGCACAAGAGCTAAAAAGAGATCTAACGGCTGGAGCTGGGTGAGAAAGCCAAAGTGAGGTGCAAAGCATGAGTGGAAGGATGAGCGGCTACTGCATCACAGAGGCCTTGCAGGTTACTATGTTGAAAGAGCTGAAGTTGGTTTTCTTGAAAATTTCTCCTCCTCAAGATTAAGCAGCTCAGTTCTTTTTGATTTCTCTCTGTTTTTTCTCCATTTATTTTTATTAGTTGGAGGCTAATTATTTTACAATACCACAGTGGGTCTTGTCATACATTGACATGAATCAGCCATGGAGTTACACTCATTCCCCATCCCGATCCCCCCTCCCATTTCCCTCTCCACCAAATCCCTCTGGGTCTTCCCAGTGCACCAGGCCCAAGCACTTGTCTCATGCATCCAACCTGGGCTGGTGATCTGTTTCACCCTAGATAATATACATGTTTTGATGCTGTTCTCTCGAAACATCCCACACTCACCTTCTCCCACAGAGTCCAAAAGTCTGTTCTGTATTTCTGTGTCTCTTTTTCTGTTTTGCATATAGGGTTATCGATACCATCTTTCTAAATTCATATATATGTGTTAGTATACTGTATTGGTGTTTTTCTTTCTGGCTTACTTCACTCTGTATAATGGGCTCCAGTTTCATCCATCTCATTAGAACTGATTCAAATGAATTCTTTTTAATGGCTGAGTAATATTTCATGGTGTATATGTACCACAGCTTCCTTATCCATTCATCTGCTGATGGGCATCTAGGCTGCTTCTATGTCCTGGCTATTATAAACAGTGCTGTGATGAACATTGGGGTACACGTGTCTCTTTCAGATCTGGTTTCCTCAGTGTGTATGCCCAGAAGTGGTATTGCTGGGTCATATGGCAGTTCTATTTCCAGTTTTTTAAGAAATCTCCACACTGTTCTCCATAGCGGGTGTACTAGTTTGCATTCCCACCAACAGTGTAAGAGGGTTCCCTTTTCTCACACCCTCTCCAGCATTTATTGCTTGTAGACTTTTGGATAGCAGCCATCCTGACTGTGGTTTTGATTTGCATTTCTCTGACAATGAGTGATGTTGAGCATCTTTTCATGTGTTTGATTTCTCTGTCTTTTGAATAAAGCCATCTTGAGATTAAATGCTCTAGCTTTGTATTAAAATATTTTAACTTTTAACTAGCTAATATATACAATAATGGACTAGTTATTTGCCTGACCTATTGATGATGAACAAGAGAAACACAGATGTGTGGTATCAGATGTATTCCTGGCAGATAAAAACTTGTAGTAGGTGAGGAGAGGGTTACAAATAGATATGGATTGTAGCATTTACAATGGAATAAGTGGTTTACTGCATGTACATAGCTCAAAATGTACTGCCTTAAATTTGGTGAAGTATGTACCTATCCTAACATCTAATGCCATGTGGCCTTATGAATGACTTGATTTTCTTATCCCTGTGTGTGTTAGTTGCTCAGTCGTGTCCAACTCTTTGCAACCCCACAAGCTGTAACCTGCCAGGCTCCTCTGTCCATGGGATTCTCCAGGCAAGAATACTGGAGTGGACTGCCATTCCCTTCTCCAGAGGATCTTCCCGACCCAGGGATTGAACCCTGGGTCTCCTGCATTGCAGGTAGATTCTTTACCCTTTGAGCTACAGGAAAGTCCTTTATTATCTGTAAAGCCAAAATATGCACCATATTTAAAATGGTAATGTCAGTAAAAGCAATTAAAAAGTACTTTTGAGAAAGTGGTCTATGTTGGCATATTTTGGAAGACTCAAATTTAGCAGACTGGTTATAAGAAAGACACACAGAAGAATAGCAAAACTGAAGGATGCCCAGATAAATAAAACTGTGATAATCATCTTGGATACTGAATTAATTTCAGTTAATACTAGTTTTATAACCTAAGCAGGTTACAACTTCTCTTAGTTTTGGTTATAGTATTAGGAAATTGAAGTGTTGAACTAAAATTGAATTACTCTTTGTATACTCACTTATACAATATGGTAAGGTCATCCGTTGTTAAGTATCAACTCATATTATAACAATATATACTGGCCAAATAAATCACTGAAAACAATAATTTTTAAATTCAAACTCATTTATTCAAATGAAGTAGTAGAATTAAGATTACTTTTGCTCCTATAAGATATTGGATAGCTAACTTGCTATTATTTCAAATAAAACTAAAGAACCACACAGATTAAATTTTATTCATAAGGTACAACATGATAGCAAAATTGAGCATACTATTCAAAGAGAGTTTTTAAAAAAATGTTATGATCTAGAACATAATATACATTGTTATCAGTGATTCTGCGTTAGGAAATAATGTTGCCTTGTATTTACTCTTTTTAAGATTCTATAGGAGTTATAAGGTTCATTTTATCCACAGATAATGTGGCTTTTAAAATAGATCCAGGTACATTTGGTGATGTTATTCATTAAACTTATTGATCATGTTTTATGTTGAATATAAATTGCCAAAAATTTACTTTCTTTGCCAAGCTTTAAAAAATAAATGCAATCTGCATAAAAATTCCCTGCTTGTGTATGTAATATCAAAGCATAACCATCTGAGTGAAAAGGAGCAATTACTGTTAAAAATATTGGTTTAAAAAAAGTTAATATTGGCCATTGAAAATGATCAATTTAGCAACTTATATTCATTTTGTGTGTTTATTGGTAGATAAATCATAACCTACATTTACATATTTTTGGAGTTGAATGCTAAACCTAATTGATGCTTTTAAATATTTTGATATGGGAAGACTTGTGAGCAAATGATACCCAGGATATCAATTTTCAATGTGCAGTTTAAACAATGGCAATATTATATAACCTTAAGTGAAATCTGAAAGTATAAGATATCATTTGTCCATATTTTTTTTTAAATTCTATTTTATCAAGGCTTTTAGAATAGCAATAACTTAGTAGAAATAGGCTTGAACAAAAAATATAAATCATATATATTTTACCATACTTCTACATACTCAAAACACACTTTTTCAGTTATAAAAACAGATATAATTGATGTAGTTTGCTAATTTCTAGTGGATAATAGCAATAATATATGTGGATATGAAATATCAATTAATATGTAATTTTATCAAATATATTAAATACATATTTATCAAAGTTATCAAATATATATCAAATAATTTTATCAAATATATAATATATCAATCAAATAAAATATCTATCTTCATAAACACTACTTTTAATAAAAAATGTGAGTAAACTCAGTCTTAATATCATTTTTCAGGGCACATACTCCAACAAACTGCCAAGATGTGAATGAGCTTATTAATATCAGTAGCAAGAACTTCAACAGAGTGTATCTATTAGGTTTAGCCTCAGATTATAAATATTTAAGAAAATGTTAAAAATTGTCATGAAATAGCATTCTTGTTAAAGATGGGTCCTGGCAGTCTTCTCTGGGCCAGGTCAAGGTGGCTGTTTGAAGAAATATACCAAACTAGCCAAAGATGTGCCCTGAAGGTTTGAAACAGGAAAAGTAATTTGCCGTCTAGTTGTAAAGTAAGAATCTAGGATTGAACCTTACCCCTTAAATATTTAGAGAGGTATGAAAAGAGTTGGGACTATAAAAGAATGACTGTAGAGTGCCCTATAATACAGTTAAAAACTAGAATGTGCATTATTGAAGCCTACAGTAAAATTGTTTCAATAAGTAGCAAGGAGGGTCAAAGTCATATTATGCTGTGAAGTCAAGCAAGAAGAATCTAGAAAAATGGTATAGATGATTTTATTTGCAAAGGAGAAAAAGAGACACAGACATAGACAAGAAATATATACATTTTTCTTGTATGTATATTGAAATATATACAAGAAATATATACATTTTTCTTGTATAAGGGGGAAAGGAGGAGGAGGGAGGAATTTGAAGACCGGGATTGACACATATACACTATTGATACTATGTGTGAACAAGATAGCTAATAAGAATATACTGCATAGCACAGGGGACTCTGCTTAATGCACTGTGGTGACCTAATGGGAAGAAAGTCCAAGAGGGAGGGTTTATATGTATAGGTATGGCTGATTCATTTTGCTGTACTGTAGAAACTAATATGAGCTTCCCTGGTGGCTCAGATGGTAAACAATCACCTGCAATGCAAGATACCCTGGTTTGATCTCTGGTTTGATCACCTGGAGGAGGAAATGGCAACCCACTCCAGAATACTGCCTGGAGAATTCCATGGACAGAGGAGCCTCAGAGTTCATAGGGTCTCAGAGAGTCAAACACAGCATTGTAAAGCAACTATACTTCAATAAAAATTAAATAGAAAAAAAAAAAAAAGAGAGAGAGAGAGAGGTTGTTGAGTTTAACAATACAGACTATAGGTGGTGACACAGAAAAGGGAAACATGGAGTGGAAGATTTGGAAAAGGGGCTAATTAAAATAAGTTAAGGAGAATATATATGATAAGTTAAGGCATAGGAGAAAAGGAAAGATATACCCATTTGAATGCAGAGTTCCAAAAAATAGCAAAGAGAGATAAGAAAGCCTTCCTCAGTGATCAGTGCAAAGAAATAGAGGAAAAAACAGAATGGGAAAGATTAGACATCTCTTCAAGAAAATTAGAAATAACAAGGGAATATTTCATGCAAAGATGGGTACAATAAAGGACAGAAATGGCATGGCCATAATAGAAGCAGAAGATATTAAGAAGAGGTGACAAGAATACACAGAAGAACTATACAAAAAAGATCTTCATGACCCAGATAATCACGATGGTGTGATCACTCACCTAGAGCCGGACATCCTGGAATGCAAAGTCAATTGGACCTGAGGAAGCATCACTTCAAACAAAGCTAGTAGAAGTGGGTGGAATTCCAGAAGAGTTATTTAAAATTCTAAAAGATGGTACTGTGAAAGTGTTGCACTGAATATGCCAGAAAATTTGGAAAATGCAGCAGTGGTCACAGGACTCAGAAATGTCAGTTTTCATTCCAATCCCAAAGAAAGAAAATGCCAAAGAATTTTCAAACCACTGCACAATTGCACTCATCTCACCTGCTAGCAAATTACTGCTCAAAGTTCTCCAAGCCAGGCTTCAACAGTACATGAACCATGAACTTCCATATGTTCAAGCTGGATTTAGAAAACGCAGCGGATACAGAGATCAAATTGCCAACATTCTTTGGATCATCGAAAAACAAGAGAGATCCAGGGGAAAACAAACAAACAAAAAATTCTGCTTTATTAACTATGCCAAAGCCTTTGACTGTGTGGATCACAACAAACTGTGGAAAGTTCTGAAAGTGATGGGAATACCAGGCCACATGACCTGCCTCCTGAGAAATCTGTATGCAGGTCAGGAAGCAACAGTAAGAACTGGACATGGAACAACAGACTGGTTCCAAATCAGGAAAGGAGTATGGCAAGTCTGCATATTATCAACCTGTATATTGTCACTGTATATTGTATACAGACAATATAGGTTGTATATTGTCACCCTGCTTGTTTAACTTCTATGCAGAGTATGTCACCCTGCTTATTTAACTTCATGAGAAATGCTGGACTGGATGAAACAGAAACTGGAATCAAGATTGCCTGGAGAAATATCAATAACCTCAGATATGCAGATGACACCACATTTATTTCAGAAAATGAAGAAGTAAAGAGCCTCTTGATTAAAGTGAAACGGGAGAGTGAGAAAGTCAGCTTAAGACTCAACATTCAGAAAATTAAGATCACGGTATCTGGTCTCATCACTTTGCGGCAAATAGATTGGGAAACAATGGAAACAATGACAGACTTTATTTTGGAGGCCTCCAAAATCACTGCAGATGGTGACTGCAGCCATGAAATTAAAAGATGCTTGCTCCTTTGAAGAAAAGTTATGACCAAATTAGACAGCATATTAAAAAGCAGAGATATTACTTTGCCAATAAAATCCATCTAGTCAAGGCTATGGTTTTTCCAGTAGTAATGTATGGATGTAAGAGTTGGACTATAAAGAAAGCTGAGCACCAAAGAATTGATGCTTTTGAACTGTGGTGTTGGAAGAGACTCTTGAGAGTTCCTTGGATTGCAGGGAGATCCACCCTGTCCATCCTAAAGGAAATCAGACCTGAATATTCATTGGAAGGACTGATACTGGAGCTGAATCTGAAACTATATTAGTTTGGCCACCTGAAGTTAAGAACTGACTCATTTGAAGAGACCCTGAAGCTGGGAAATATTGAAGGTGAGAGGAGAAGAGGCTGACAGAGGATGAGATGGTTGGATGGTATCACCAACTCAAGGAACATGAGTTTGAGTAAGCTCTGGGAGTTGGTGTGGTCACAAAGAGTCGCACATGACTGAGTAACTGAACTGAACTGAACTGAAGGAGAATATATAAAGTCAATAAAGAGAGTCCTCTTTTAAGTTACTTTTTATTTGCAAAGAGTTGTAGACACTTTTTCTTCTCCATAGTTAATGTAACATCCCAGGGTCTTCTTTGTTCTATTGTTTGCTCAGCTGTAAAGAATCCACCTCAATGCAGGAGACCTGGGTTTGATCCCTAGTTTGGGGAAATGCCCTGGAGAAATTAATGTCTACCTACTCCAGTATCCAGCCCTGGAGAATTCCATGGACAGTATGGGGTTGCAAATATTCAGACAAGACTAAGCGACTTTCACTTTCAAATGTATCTAACTTTTCTTTTAACTCTTGTGTTTTCTTGTCATACCTAGAATTATTGCAATAATTGAGTCACAAAAATGTACTTTCTGTTTTCTTCTACAATTGATACAGTTCAGGTTCTTGTATTTAGATCTATATCCATTTTAAGTTAATTTTTGCCTGTTATGGAAGGCAAGGTACCTAGTGCCTTCATTTGTCCCATCATTGTTTGAAAATACTATAGGTTTTCTCCATTGAATTTCCTTTGGGTACTTAAAAATCAATTCACCACAAATGTAAGATTTTATGCCCATACTCATTTCTATTCCATTCTTCTGTATGTTTTTTCTTATTCTAGTATCACATTGTCTTCATTACTACAGCTTTGTAATAAATTTGAAAATTGCAAATCTGAAAACTATGTTCTTCTTCTTCAAGATGACTGTGGCTATTCTGCATTTACATTTTATCTATCAGCTTGTCAATATGTGCAAAATTTTATAGTGGCTATATTAAATCTATATGAATTTCAGTAGTGCTGTCATATTAACAATTTTAATCTTTTCAGTTAATTTAAACAGAATATCTTATCACTTAGGTCTCCTTCAACTTTTATCAAAGGTATTTTCTTCTTTCTGGGAACATACATGAACTTCTCTGATTGAAGTTATTATAAAATAGTTTACAATTTTACCAGCCTTCTTTATGGTCCATCTCTCATATGTACCTGATTACTGGAAAAATCATAGCTTTCACCATATAGACCTTTGTTGGCGAAGTGATGTCTCTGCTTTTTAATATGCTATCTCTGTTTGTCACGGCTTTCCTTCCAAGGAGCAAGCATATTTTAATTTAGTTGCTGCAGTCACCATCTACAATGGTTTTGGAGAAAATAAAATCTGTCACTGTTTCCATGTTTTCCTCTTCTATAGTCAAAGGTACAGTTTTTCCAGTAGTTAAGTATGGATGTGAAATTTGGACCATAAAGAAGTCTGAGAGCTGAAGAATTAATGCTTTCAAACTGTATTGCTGGAGACAACTCTCAAGAATCTCTTGGACAGCAAAGAGATCAATCCAGTCAATCCTGAATATTCATTGGAAGGACTGGTGCTTCAGTACTTACTCCAATACTTTGGCCACTTGATGCAGAACCAACTCATTGGAAAAGACCTGGTGCTTGGAAGATTGAGTGCAAGAGGAGAAGGGGGTGACAGTGGGTAAGACGGTTAGATGGCATCACTGACTCAATGGACATGAGTTTGAGCAAACTCTGGGAGATGGTGAAGATCAGGGAAGCCTGAAATGCTGCAGTCCATGGGGTAGCAAAGAAGCAGATATTACTTAGTGACTGACCAACTACAATAGTTTGCCATGAATTGATGGGGCCAGATGTCATGATCTTAGTTTTGAATGTTGGGTTTTAAGCTAATACTTACCACTCTCCTCTTTCAGCCTCATCAAGAAGTTCTTTAGTTCCTCTTCTCTTCCTGCCGTTAGAGTGGCATCAACTGCCTATCTGAGGTTGTTGATATTTCTCCTGGCAATCTTGATTCCAGCTTGTGTTTCATCCAGCCCAGCATTTTGCATGATGCATTTTGCCTATTTTTTAATCAGGTTATTTATTTATTTAGCTATTGGGTTATGGAAGTTTCTAATATAATTTGGTAATATAATTTGAAATTAAGAAGTGTTGTTATGCCTCTAGCTTTGTTTTACTTTCTTAAGATTGTATTAACTAGTTGGGATCTTTAGTGGTTCCACACAAATTTTAGGAAATTTTTCTACTTCTGTGTAAAATGCATTGGAATTTTGAAAGGGTTTTCTTTGAAACTGTAGGTCACTTTGGATAGTATGAACAGTTGACATATTAATTCTCCTAATCCATAAGTGCAGGGTGTGTGTGCTCATTTGCATAGTCATTTCTGATTCATTGGGGCCTCAACGACTGTAGCTCACTAGGCTCTTCTGTCCACAGAATTTTGCAGGAAAGAATACTGGAGCAGGTTCCTATTTCTTACTCCCTGACTGCAGGGACACGTAGTTTCAATCCTTGGGTCGGGATGATTTTCTAGAGAAGGAAATGACAGCCCAGTCCAGTTTGCTTGCTTGGAAAATCCCACGGACAGAGGAGCCTGGCAGGCTACAGTCCATGGGATAACAAGAGTCAGACATGACTTAGCAACTAAACCACCACCACCACCACTGCAGGGGATCTTTCTAACTCAGAGACAGAACCAGGTTATCTTGTGTCTCCTACACTGATAGCCAGATTCTTTACCACTGAAGCCACCTAGGAGTCCCTAAATACAGGGTATATTCACGTTTATTTGTGTACTGCTGTATTTCTTTCATGAATGTTTTGGAGTTTCTGGTGTGCAGTTTTCCAGTTTGAATAATTTTATTTCTTGATTAATTTAATGTTTTGATGATATTGTGAGATTTTTTTCTTTTTTCTTTTGTTTCATGATTCATTGCTACTGTACAAAACCACATTTCTTTTTAAACCTGAAACTTCGAAAAATTTTTTAACTAGTTCCAAAAAACAAGTTGATGCCATCTTAAGGTTTTTTACATATACTATCATGTTAACTGTGAGCAGGGAGACTTTTTACTCACATCTTTCCAATTTAGACACTTTTCATTTCTTGTCCAACCTTCATTTCTTGTCTAACCTTTTAGTACTAGGTTATATAGTAGTGCAAGTGAGCATTCATTTTTTGTTTCTGTCTTATAAATAAAGTGTTTAGCTTTTCATTTTGAGTATGATGTGAGCTGTGAGCTTGTCATATACGTTGATCTCATATCTATATTCCTTTTACGTCTAATTTATTGACATCATTTTTATCATGAATGTATGTTGAATTTTGTTAAGTGTTTTTTAGCAAATATCAAGATAGTCATATGGTTTGTATCTTTCACACATTGCACTGATTTTCATATATTAATCACATTTTACATTTTTGAGGTAAATCCCATTTAATCATAATCTTCAATCTGTTTCCATGTTGCTGAACTTGTGCATTTATATTAAATACTGCTAATAATCTTAAAATCTCTTATTATTTTCTTTTCTGATTATGCTACCTGAGTATTAAAATACACATTGCATATCTTGGGAAGTCTTATCTATCCCTTTTCTGAAAACTTTGTAAAGGATCAGTGTTAATCTAGTATCTCTGAGTCCTAACTATGTGTCTTTTACAGTGCCTATAGTTGGATCAAAAATGTTTTAAAAATTGCAACAGAACAGTTTTTGACTTTTGATTGGAGTATTCAATTAATTTGTGTTCAATATAATTACTGAATATGTAGGGCTTATATCTACGATTTTCTGTTTTCTGCATGTCTTATTATTATTTTTTTAATCTCCATTACAGCTTCTTTTTATTTTCAATAGATTTTCTCTATTATACTATTTTAATTATTTTTATTATACTTTCCAATTATTTAACAACTACCTGGGGGATTAAAATTAACATTGTAACATAAAACATTCTAAATACTTAATTTCAATAAAAATTAACTACAAAAATCTACTTAAATATATGCCTGTTTCCACCCCCTCCTTTGTGTTATTATTATCATACAGAATTTTAAGTTCAACCCTTATTTTTGGCTCCCTCCTTTCTGGGATTTTCCCTTTTATTGTTAGTTGGATCATACAACTCTGAATTCTAACCATTGACTCCTCAACCAAGGGCTTTCCCGGTGGCCCAGATGGTAAAGAATCCCTCCTACAATGTAGGAGACCTGAGTTCCATCGCTGGGTTGGAAAGATCCCCTGGAGGAGGGTATGGCAACCCAGTCCAGTACGCTTGCCTGGTGAATTCCATGGACAGAGGATCCCATGGGTCACAAAGAGTTGGACGCAACTGAGAGATTTTCACTTTCAATTTCCTCAATCAAAAATAAGGATTCTTTATTAATTCTGTCCAAAATGCAACCACAGAACTGGGAAGTATTCTAAGGGACACTTGTGTAATGTGGATATCAGTTATTGTTGCTTCCTTCTTTCAAAAGTAAATATCCACCAGTTTTTCAATTATTCTATTTGTTTTATTTTGTCTTGTGTTTATAGTTATTTTGACAAAAGTGCTATTTCAGTTATTATTAAGAAGAAGAAAAAGAAAAACAGAACTCAGCAGATATGCTTTTGAATCAACTAATATACACCTAGTAAACTGACTGCATGCTTATCAAACAGCACTGAAAATATTAGAACCAACAGCCTACTTAGAAAACAAAGTAAATTTGCAAGCTAATTAGGCTTAAACATATCTTGCATAAGTCTGAAGCTTTGATCTATCATGAAAATTAATAAATAGAAGTGTAGCTTTCTATACAATTCTTGGAAAATTGTCTTAGCATGATTTCATGTTTTCTAATCCAAACAACTCTAGGGCATCAAATGAAGTATGCAAATTAGATGTATTATCCAGACTTTGATGAATTTTACCAAGCAATGTCACCTTGTGAGTAACTTCTGAGCAGGTTAAGGTTACTTCCTCTGGTGATATCTAATAATTGACAAACTGGTTAGTTTTTCATTTTAAATTCCTAAAAGCTAACTTTTATGTTTTCATACAGGCTCTCGAGCTTGTACTTTTTATTATGAATTAGAGACTTAAGCCCCTTCCAAGTTAAAATTACCAGAGAATAGCTTAAAGTTTTAGAAATCACTCTTATTTTTTGATTGGTTGCTGGAGACTTTCTGACATTTGTTGGAAATAATTTTCTGTTCTATCACAGTCTTAGTCTAGTTTCTAGTCTCAGAAAACTGTGGTACTAGAACTGATGAGAGTTAAGTTCCCAAAAACGTCACTCTTCCAAACTTAGTTTAGATCAATGAATTAAACACTGGATAGAGATATAGGGATGCAAGAGCTCATGCCCTGGTTTTCTCTCCCTACTAATATATATCTTCTGACTTATTATGTTAAATAGAGAGAAAGAGGAGATTAAATCTGATGGTATTTCATTTACTGTTAATATTAATATTCTCTAATTTTTAATCTTATTACCTCCATTTTTTTCCCCAAGCTCTGATATTAGTCTTATTAACAATGCCCCTCTCTTTTTCTAACTTCCCATCAAGAAGTTGCAATTGATGTTTCACCCAGCACTCATGACCAGCCCTACCAAGTAAATTTCAGCATGGCTGTCTGATTTTTCCTTGGATACAACATATAACATATTTTCAGTTCTGTTAGAACAAATATCCAGTATAATCAATATTTAAATATCCAAATTTTTCTGCAAATTGCAATTACAAATTTCTACAAATTTGTAAGATGATATTATGAGAGGCAGGGATACATTTTTACACTCCCATTCTTGGAAGTAGTTTATGCCTTAGAAAATCACTTAATGTAAAATAATAATGCCTAATTTTAAAATAATGTAAATTTACAGTAATGTATATTTTTAGTATTATTACATTTGAATACAATATTTGTTATATTCCACTAGTCAGTTATTTAAAATTACTTTTTATATAAGCATCAGCTCCTCCATAATTTCATTAAAGTATCTCAAATATTTGAGTTCCAAAAATCTAGAGTGGAAAACCAGTCCTGTTCTAGATTCTTACTGTTTGTCATTTATTGATGGTCAACTTCTCTTCTCTGGGCATGTCCAAAATTGTCTTCTCTGATCCCTCTCCATCTGATGCGGATTTAGCACTCCATAAGTATTACCCCACTGAGGAGTCTCATAGCAAAACAATCCTAACCAACTTTGCTTTCCCGAATTTTTCTCTAGGGTTAAGGAAAGCTAAACTCATCCTTAGATCCAATTATTTTTACTTTCCTTATTATAAGTATTTTCCTCCACTTCTTCCCTATCCCATACACTCAATGTAAGAAATCAGAGTAATTCTCCTCATTGGACATTTGTGAAAGTGAAAGTCGCTCAAGTTGTGTCCAACTCTTTGTGACCCCATGGACTGAACAATTCATGGAATTTTCCAGGCTAGAATACTGGAAGGGGTAGCCCTTCCCTGGTCCAGAGAATCTTCCCAACCCAGGGATTGAACCCAGATCTCCTGCACTGTAGATGGATTCTTTACCAGCTGAGCCACAAGAACATTTGTGGTCCAGACCCAATTCTTGTGACAGAAACCTGTCTAAATAATTCACATTACACATGAAAAGGATTTCTATGGAGTCTAGAATACCTTTCCTCCATTCCTCCATTTACATTTGAATGGCACATACTTTAGAATCTAACTCAATTCTTAAGAAGAAATCTTGACAGCTTGCATCAGTACCCTATGAAATGGTCATTTCCCTGCCAATACACTTGCTATGTAGTGTTATTTTTCCAACAGGGAAAACTTCTATTTGCCTGAAGAGTAACTTGTCCTTCATTATATTCTAGCATCAGTCTGCCTTTGGGCTTCACTGGTGACTCGCCTGGTAAAGAACCTGCCTACCATTGCAGAAGACGTAAGAGACGCAGGTTCGATCCCTGGTCCAGGAAGATCCCCTGGAAAAGGAAATGGCAGTGCACTCCGGTAGTCTTGCCTGGAAAATTCCATGGACAAAAGGAACCTGGTGGACCATAGTCCACAGGGTCATGAAGAGTCAGACATGACTGAGCACACATGCATGCCATGCTTTTCCTTCTAGTTCAGTGGAATTGTGCATTACTATTTTTGGACACCTTTTTTACATCAAATTAATAGATTATTAAAAAGGATGCTACAAAGGGGAAGAGTGGCAGGAAATCTGTACAAAAAGAATGTCCTTCCTCTATTCCCAGTGATTCTCAGGTCCTCATTGTTTCCTCTTATTCTGTAGTCAGTATTTCTGAATTTCTTTCTCCAGGCAGTAGTAGGTACAGAGGAGAAAAAAAATGAGCCTCCTCACTTTCTGAACAGTAGGAGAAGGGAGTTCACATTTATTTCAAATGGGGAAATTGAATATAATTCTTCACTGTAAGGATGATGAGTTTCAGCAGGTCTTTAGTATGCTACTTTATATCAAGGGATGCTCATGAGTTGCCTTGAAATAACCAGGATTCTCTATGATATATCCATTTCACTTTTTACATAAATATAAAATTTCCCTTCAGAACAGAATCCAATTATATTTTGGTATCTATTTTTGTTTTGTACCCATGCAACCTTAGCTTTGGAACTTTTAAAATCAGAAATAGGTATGATATTTACCATTTTCTAAGTTATGATTACCCTCAAACAGCTTGCCTATTAATATGCAATGGTACACACTGATATGTAATGTGCAAAAATATAGATATAAACCAGTCAAAAAGATCAGATAGGTCAGAACTGACAGTTTAATGTGATATTGAAGAAGAAAGATATCATCAGGTAAGCTGTGTTCTGTAAAAGAAAAGTTCAATATTAAAGGGGGAAAAAAAAGTATAGTTAATCATACAGAAGAAGCACCAAGGGAGATGTGTGTAGTTATGTGACAGGTGAACTGTGGGGACAGAACAGCAGATTTTCACTTTAAAATATGAGCTGACTTTTGGACTTCTTAAATCTAGATTTCAAACTGGTTTAAACAAAATTTTAAGTGTGAAATGAAAAGTCACTAACCTCCCGCTCATTATTTCTAAGTGGATTAATCTTTTCAGTTACCTCATAGATAAAATTCTCCTCATAGGAGTGCGGTAAAATTGGTTCAAACTGTGTGCAGTACATTAAAGGAATGACTGTCATTTCACTTTTATTAATCTTTTGTGCTCAGTTCAATTTGCCACATTTAAATTGACCCCATGGAGATAAATTAGAATTCAAGACATGATTACCTAAAGTTGATACATTTCAATCTCAATTGCTTAATGATATAGAGGCTCATATGAAAATTTTTCTCAGAGAAAAATAAAACTGTAAGGACAGGATTAACTTTGCCTGTCTTTTTTTTTTTCCTTCCCATTTCCCTCTTTAGGTCAACTTATCCTCCCTTTATCCTCCAACTTCCCTGGGGGTTTAGACGGTAAAGCGTCTGCCTACAATGCGGGAGACCTGGGTTCAATCCCTGGATCTGGAAGATTTCCTGGAGAAGGAAATGGCAACCCACCCCAGTATTCTTGCCTGGAAAATCCCATGGACGGAGGAGCCTGGTAGGCTATAGTCAGGCCATGGGGTCACAAAGAGTTGGACACGACTGAGCGACTCCACTTTCACTTTATTCTCCTTTAACTGTGCATGTATTTACTATATTTCACTTTATCTCAAGTTCTTCTGTCCCTGAGCAATGTGGATCACTTTGTAGAAGTGAATTTTGAAAAAAAAAAAACAACTAAATCTTTTTTTTTTTTTTTCTCTTTGGTTGGTTTATCAGATGTTGGGACTGATATCTGATGGTAATAAATTGAATGATTCGCTCAGTTAAAAGTTGCTAATCCTCAGTATTTGAAATTAGGTTTTCAAGGCTTATTTTTCTCTTCTTCTGCTTCTGGTCTTTTAAACAATCATCTATTTGTAAAACCAAATGGACTTTTGTGTGTGTGAGTGTCCATGTGTGTGCCTGTTTAGAAATTAGAACATCCATCCCACTCCTCTAGGTTGTCACAGAGTACAGGGTTGAGCTCCCTGTGTTATATAGGAACTTCCTTGTAGCTATCTGGTTTTCACATGGTAATATATATATTTCAATGCTCTTCTCTCAATTCATCCAACTCGTTCCTTCCCCCACTATGTTCAAATGTCTGTTCTTTATGCCTGAGTCTCTATTCCTTTCCTTCAAATAGGTTCATCAGTACTATTTTTCTAAAGTCTATGTGTATGCATTAATATTGGACATTTGCTTTTCTCTTTCTGAGCTTGATTTTGATTACACTAAACTGTAATAATTTGATTAAAAATTAACTTACTTTCTATAGAAAACCTTAGTGTCTTTTGAATAAGAAATGCATAAAGCTAAAGATGAAGGATGAGAAGGTATAGTAGTTTGACACTGATTGACACTGGTTTGGTTTCTTTTCAAATTTATTTTTAATAAAGTCTTTCTGAAGTTATTAATAATTAGGCTTTATGTCCTAACTTATTAAATTGAAAATTAAGCTCTATGTCTATCCACCTCTAAAACTGGCTTGAATTAATTCCTTCTTATGGCTAAGTAATATTGCATTGTATATATGTACAAAACTTCTTTATCCATTCATCTGTCAATGGATATCTAGGTTGCTTCCAAGTACCAGCTATTGTAAATAGTGCTGCAATGAACACAGGGGTACATGCATCTTTTTCAATTATGGTTTTATTAGGGTATAGGCTGAGTAGTAGCATTGCTGCATCATATATTAGTTTAACAAATGATTTATCTTTAAATATCATTTTATACCCATTCTACGTGTCCTTTGCTTTCTAGAAAATTGCTTTAATTAAATGCTTAGTCTCTAATATATTTTCATTTTAGTACTTCTGCTAATTTGATCCTTCTAGCTGTCCATTAATCCTCATGTAAATACTTTAATGCCACTTTAATTAATCTCACTTATAAATGCTTTTCATAAATTCTTTGATAGCATGATACACATATATAGAGAAATTAAACTCTTTATTTGGAAACACACACACATGCACACACACACACAAACTTTATGTTTAGACTGCACTTTTCATTCTTTAACATGTTAGTCTCATAAAAAATGAAAAATCTAAAGACCTCAAGAATGACCTCAGTTTGTTTCCAAGACAAACCATTCAACATGCGTAATCCAAGTCTATGACCCAACTACTGATGCCAAAGAAGCTGAAGCTGACCAGTTCCATGTAGACCTACAAGACCTTCTAGATCTAATAACAAAAAGATGTCCTAGTCATCATAGCGGATTGAAATGCAAACATAGGAAGTCAAGAAATACCTGGAGTAACAAGGCAAGTTTGGCCTTGGAATACAAAATGAAGCAAGGCAAAGGTTAACAGAGCTTTTCCAAGAGAATTCAGCAGTCACAGCAAGCATCCTTTTCCAATAACCCAAGAGACAACTTTACACATGGATATCACCAAATGGTTAATACTTACATCAGAATGATTATATTATTTGCAGTCAAAGATGGAGAAGCTCTATACATCAGCAAAAATAAGACCTGGAACTGACTGTGTCTCAGATCATCAGCTCCTTATTGAAAAATTCATGTTTAAACTAAAGATAGTGGAGAAACCACTAGGCCACTCAGCTACAACCCAAATAAAATCCCTTGTGATTATACGGGGGAGGTGACAAATAGATTCAAGGGATTAGATCTGCTAGACAGATTGCCTGAAGAACTATAGACATAAGTTCACAACATTGTACAGGAGGCAGTGATGTAAACCACCCCAAAGAAAAAGAAACACTAGAAGATAAAGAGGTTGTCTGAGGAGGCTTTACAAATAGCTAAGGAAAGAAGAGAAAATCTCACAATGGTCACAGGACTTGAAAAGCAAGGGAGGAAAAGAAAGCTATATCCAACTGAATGCAGAATTCCAGGGAATAGCAAGGAGAAATAAGGCCTTCTTCAATTGACAATGCAAAGAAACAGAGGAAAACAAGAGAATGTGAAAAACTAGAGTTCTCTTCAAGAAAATTGGAGATATCAAAGAAACATTTCATGCAACGTCAGGCATGATAAAGGACAGAAAAAAAATTAAGAGATTAAGAAGAGGTGGCATGAATACACAGAAGAATTATACAAAAAATCTTAATGAACAGGATGACAGTAATGATGTGATCTTTCACCCAGAGTCAGATAACCTAGAGTGTGAAGTCAAGTGGGTCTTGGGAAGCATTGCTAACCACAAAGCTAGTGGAGGTGACAGAATTTCAGCTGAGATGATGCTATTAAGGTACTTCACTCAATATGTCAGCAAATTTGGAAAATGCAGCCATGGTACAGGACTGGAAAATGTCTGTTTTCATCCCAATACCAAAGAAGGGCAGTGCTCAGCTGAGAGAAGCTACTTCACGTTCAGATTAGGAGGGGTGACTGTGAAGAAATAACCCTAGCCCAAGGTAAGGAGTGGCAGCTGTGCTTTGCTGGAGGAGCCGTGAAGAGATACCCCACGTCCAAGGAAAGAGAAACCCAAGTAAGACAGTAGGTGCTGAGAGGGGGCATCAGAGGGCAGACAGACTGAAACCATAATCACAGGAAACTATCCAATCTGATCACAGAACCACAGTCTTGTCTAACTCACTGAAACTAAGCCATGCCGTGTGGGGCCACCCAAGACGGTCGGGTCATGGTGGAGAAGTCTGACAGAATGTGGTCCACTGGAGAAGGGAATGGCAAACCACTTCAGTATTCCTGCCTTGAGAACCCCATGAACAGTATGAGAAGGCAAAATGATAGGATACTGAAAGAGGAACTCCCCAGGTTGTTAGGTGCCCAATATGCTACTGGAGATCAGTGGAGAAATAACTCCAGAAAGAATGAAGGGGTGGAGCCAAAGCAAAAACAATACCCAGTTGTGGATGTGACTGGTGATAGGAGAAATGTCCGATGCTCTAAAGAGCAATATTGCATACGAACCTGGAATGTTAGATCCATGAATCAAGGCAAATTGGAAGTGGTCAAACAGGAGATGGCAAGAGTGAATATCAGCATTCTAGGAATCAGCGAACTAAAATGGACTGGAATGGGTGAATTTCACTCAGATGAACATTATATCTACTACTGTGGGCAGGAATCCCGTAGAAGGAATGGAGTAGCCATCATGGTCAACAAAAGAGTCTGAAATGCAGTACTTGGATGCAATGTCAAAAACAACAGAATGATCTCTGTTCGTTTCCAAGGCAAACCATTCCATATCACGGTAATCCAAGACTATGCCCCAACCAGTAACACTGAAGAAGCTGAAACTGAACGGTTCTATGAAGACCTACAAAATCTTTTAGAACTAGTACTCTGAAAAGATGTTCTTTTCATTATAGGCGACAGGAATGGAAAAGTAGGAAGTCAAGAAACACCTGGAGTAACAGGCAAATTTGGCCTTGGAGTATGGAAAGAAGCAGGGCAAAGGTTAATAGAGTTTTGCCAAGAGAACGCACTGGTCATAGCAAACACCCTCTTCCAACAACACAAGAGAAGACTCTACACGTGGACATCAACAGATGGTCAACACCGAAATCAGATTGTTTATATTATTTGCAGCCAAAGATGGAGAAGCTCTATACAGTCAGCAAAACAAGACAAGGAGCTGACTGTGGCTCAGATCATGAACTCCTTATTGCCAAATTCAGACTTAAATTGAAGAAAGTAGGGAAAACCACTAGACCATTCAGGTATGACCTAAATCAAATCCCTTTTGACTATACAGTGGAAATGAGAAATAGATTGAAGGGACTAGATCTTATAGAGTGCCTGATGAACTATGGACAGAGGTTCATAACATTGTACAGGAGACAGGGATCAAGACCATCCCCATGGAAAAGGAATGCATGAAAAATGGTTGTCTGAAGAGGCCTTACAAATAGCTGTGAAAAGAAGAGAAGCAAAAAGCAAAGGAGAAAAGGAAAGATATTCCCATTTCAATGCAGAGTTCCATAAGAAAGCCTTCCTCAGCAATCAATGCAAAGAAATAGAGGGAAACAACACAATGGGAAAGACTAGAGATCTCTTCAAGAAAATTAGAGATACCAAGGGAAAATTTCATGCATAGATGGGTTCGATAAAGGACAGAAATTGTATGGACCTAACAGAGGCAGAAGATATTAAGAAGAGGTGGCAAGAATACACAGAAAAACTGTACAAAAAAGATATTCACAACCCAGATAAACACGATGGTGTGATCACTCACCAGACATCCTGGAATATGAAGTCAAGTGGGCCTTAGAAAACATCACTACAAACAAAACTAGTGGAGGTGATGGAATTCCAGTTGAGTTATTTCAAATCCTGAAAGATGATGTTGAGAAAGGGCTGCACTCAATATGCCAGCAAATTTGGAAAACTCAGCAGTGGCAACAGGACTGGAAAAGGTCAGTTTTCATTCCAATCCCAAAGAGAGGCAATGCCAAAGAATGCTCAAACCACTGCACAATTGCACTCATCTCACACACTAGTAAAGTAATGCTCAAAATTCTCCAAGCAAGGCTTCAGCAATATGTGAACTGTAAACTCCCAGATGTTCAAGTTGGCTTTAGAAAAGGCAGAGGAACAAGAGGTCAAATTGTCAACATACTCTGGATCATCAAAAACAAGAGAGTTCCAGAAAAAAACATCTATTTCTGCTTTATTGACTATGCCAAAGCCTTTGACTGTGTGGATCACAATAAACTGTGCGAAATTCTGAAAGAGATGGGAATACCAGACCACCTGACCTGCCTCTTGAGAAACCTGTATGCAGGTTAGGAAGCTACAGTTAGAGCTGGATGTGGAACAGTCTGGTTCCAAATAGGAAAAGGAGTATGTCAAGGTTCTATATTGTCACCCAGATTATTTAACTTCTATGTAAAGTACATCATGAGAAACACTGGGCTGGAGGAATCACAAGCTGAAATCAAGATTGCTGGGAGAAATATCAATAACCTCAGATATGCAGATGACACCACGCTTATGGCAGAAAGTGAAGAGGAACTAAAAAGCCTCTTGATGAAAGTGAAAGAGGAGAGTGAAAAAGTTGGTTTAAAGCTCAACATTCAGAAAACTAAGATCATAGCATCTGGTCCCATCATTTCGTGGGAAATAGATGGGGAGACGGTGGAAACAGTGTCAGACTTTATTTTCGGGCTCCAAAATCACTGCAGATGGTGATTGCAGTCATGAAATTAAAAGACACTTACTCCTTGAATGAAAGTTATGGCCAAATTAGATAGCATATTAAAAAGCAGAGACATTACTTTGGCAACAATGGTCTGTCTAGTCAAGGCCATGGTTTTTCCAGTGGTCATGTGTGGATGTGAGAGTTGGACTGTGAAGAAAGCTGAGCACCGAAAAATTGATACTTTTGAACTGTGCTGTTGGGGAAGACCCTTGAGAATCCCTTGGATTGCAAAGAGATTCAGACAGTCCATCCTAAAGGAGATCAGCCCTGGGTGTTCATTGGAAGGACTGATGCTGAAGCTGAAACTCCAATATTTTGGTCACCTCATGCAAAGAGTTGACTCATTGGAAAAGACCCTGATGCTGGGAGGTATTGGGGACAGGAGGAGAAGGGGACGACAGAGGATGAGATGGCTCAATGGCATCACCAACTCGAGGGACATGGGTTTGAGTAAACTTCTGGAGTTGGTGATGGACAGGGAGGCCTGGCGTGCTACGATTTATGGGGTCGCAGAGTTGCACACGACTGAGCAACTGTACTGAACTGATCTGAAAGAATGTTCAAACTAACAGACAATTGCACTCACTTTTCATGCAAGTAATGTTATGCTTAAAATCTTTCAAGCTAGGTTTCAGCACACTTAAATCAAGAACTTCCAGATGTAAAAGCTGGATTTAAAAAAGGCCAAGGAACCAGAGATCAAATTGCCTGTATCTGTTGGATCATAGAGGAAACAAGGGAATTCCAGACAAACATATACTTCTGCTTTACTGAGTATGCTAAAGCCTTTGACTTGTAAATCACAACGAACTATTGAAAATTCTTAAAGAGATGGAAATAATACATCATCTTACTTGTCTCCTGAGAAACCTGTACACAGAATAAGAGCAACAGTTAGAACCTTACATGGAAAAACTGACTGGTTGAAAATTGGGAAAGGAGTAGGACAAGGCTATATATTGTCACCTTCTTATTTAACTTATATGCAGAGTATATAATGCGAAATGCCAGGCTGAATGAGTTAAAAGATATAATCAAGGTTCCTGGGAGAAATATCAACCTCAGATATGCAGATGATACTTCTCTAATGGAGAAAGAGAAAAGGAACTAAAGATCCTCTTGATGAAGGTAAAGAGCAGAGTGAAAAGCTGGCTTAAAACTCAACATTCATAAAGCTAAGATCATGGCGTCTGGTCCCATCACTTCATAGCAAAGGAAAGGTGAAAAAGTGGAAGCAGTCACAGATTTTATCTTCTTGGGCTCTAAAATCACTGAATATGGTGACTTCAGTCTTGAAATTAGAAGATGCTTGCTTCTTGGAAGAAAAGCTATGACAAACCTTGCCTGACTTCAGACTCTACTACAAAGCCACAGTCATCAAGACAGTATGGTACTGGCACAAAGACAGAAATATAGATCAATGGAACAGAATAGAAAGCCCAGAGATAAATCCACGAACCTATGGACACCTTATCTTTGACAAAGGAGGCAAGGATATACAATGGAAAAAAGACAATCTCTTTAACAAGTGGTGCTGGGAAAACTGGCTAACCACTTGTAAAAGAATGAAACTAGAACACTTTCTAACACCACACACAAAAATAAACTCAAAATGGATTAAAGATCTAAATGTAAGACAAGAATCTATAAAACTCCTAGAGGAGAACATAGGCAAAACCTAGACAGTTTATTAAAAAGCAAAGACATAACTTTGCCAATAAAGTCATTCTAAGCTATGGTTTTTCCAGTAGTCATGTATGGATTTGATATTTGGATCATAAAAATGGTTGAGCACTGAAGAATTAATGCTTCAGAATTTTGCTGCTGGTGAAGGTTCTTGAGAGTCACTTGGACAGCAAGGAAGTCAAATAAGTAAATCCTAAAGGAAATGAACCCTGAACCAATGAACTCATTGGAAGAACTGATACTGAAGTTGAAGCTCCAATACTTTGACCACCTGATGCAAACGGTTGCCTCACTGAAAAAGATCATGATACTGAGAAAAATTGAAGGTAAAAGAAGAGGGTGGCAGAAAATGAGTTGATTGAATAGCAACACCAACTCAATGGACATGAACTTGGACAAATTTCGGGATATAGTGAGGTACAGGGAAGTCTGGTGTGCTACAGTCCATGGAGTCACAAAGTGTTCAGCTTAATGACTGAACAACAACAACACTAGGTGTTCTTCAAGCCACATGTTTCCCTTGGGCATAGAGACTACATTTCCAAACTTCATTTGCAGTTAGATCTGGATCATGTGAAGCAATATTGTATCAGTATATGAACAGAAACAATCTAAGACAAGCCAATTCTCAGCCGGACTATTCAAACATCTTACAGTTCTCTTTCTGTTTCTTTCTGTAGCTACTTTGAAATCCTGTGTTCCAACTGTCGTGGGTATAAGAAGAGCAATGTATCAATTATATGGGGCTAAAATGTCTGTGAGAAATGAACTTTTATTGTGTTAACCAACTGAGTTTTGGGAGTTTGAATTTTATATTAATGCATCCTATCTATTCTGAGCAACATACATGTTTCCCATGGCCTAACTCATGTGTATCTCCAGATTCATAAATTTACTTTTTCTTATCCCACAGTATCAGTAATTCCAGTAGGAGACAGGAGAGGAGGCACACAATAGAAGTCAAATGTTTCCATAAGAAAGTAAAACAGAATTCTTCTTTTGGAATTTTACTATAATTCTAAGGGTTATGTTAAGTGCTCTGTTTCTTCACCATCATGGAGTATTTTTAAAAGCACTATCATAATACTCATGAATAACACTCATAATAGTTATTATATTTTATTTTATTATCCTGAATTTTATCAGGGCAGTGACTATGCCAATCTTGGTTCTAGCTGAAACTTTTTCTGGATGTCAAAACCACGTACTTACTTTCACTTTAAGACTTTGCACATGTGTCTCCCCTGACCTGAAGACTACTTGTATTGCCTCACTAAGAATATTTCCTTAAAACCTGACCCTGCTAATTGGATTCAGAGAAAATGACACTCATTCCTTGGATTTTCAATTAAATTTAACAGTTTTAATTCATACAAGTTGATTTCAGTCTGGGTCACCCAAAACCACCTGTACAATGAATTAGTAATTAATATGTGATTGAAGCATATATACAGTTAAAGGTTATAAGGTTTGCTTAAAAATAAAGTCATTTTCGTTAGATTTATTGCATGTGGGCCGTTATCAGTAGCCTATAACATTTTTTATATCAACCATAGGTACTTAGATGCTATACTTTTAGAAGTACACTTTTATATCACTGTGGGCTTCACTGATAGTTCAGTTGATAAAGAATCTGCCTGCAATGCAGGAGACCCCAGCTCGATTCCTGGGTCAGGAAGATCTGCTGGAGAAGGGAAAGGGCATCCACTCCAGTGCTTTTGGGCTTCTCTTGTGGCTCAGCTGGTAAAGAAGCTGTCAGCAGTGCCTGAGACCTGGGTTCGATCCCTGGGTTGGGAAGATCCCCTGGAGAAGGGAAAGGCTACCCACTCCAGTATTCTGGCCTGGAGAATTTCACGGACTGTATACTCCATTGGGTCACAAAGAGTCAAACACAACTGAATGACTTTCACTCTTTATATCACTGAAAGTACACTTAGGAAAATTTTGCTATTATAGCTGACCATTCAGAGTCTTCCACGGTAAGATCCATAAGTTGAAGATTCTTTAGTTTGATTTAGACTGAAAAAAAACAATGGTATATAATATTCTAAGTAACTGGAATTAAGAACAATTTAACTTGAGACAGAGTTTGGTATCTCAAACAAATAACTAAACTATAAACAACAAAAAAAAATAGGGTAACAGATAACATCTAGAAAATGTTTTCAAATGCATCTGTCCTTTGATTTAGTGTTATAAATGTACTAAGTAATAGCAGATACAAAAATATATCACTTGCTCCTTTGTACAGCAATAGGATTTAACTGAAGTGCAGGAAATGAAAAATAAATAAATAAACTGACAAAATTCATAAGAGATAGACTGCCATAGAAAAATAAGGATCACAGTTTGAACATTGCAAAACCAAAAGAACATTATGACTATGCTATCATCATACCAAGCCCATATTGCCTGCATATCTCATCTCATCCCCAAAAAGCAATTGATTAGTAATATGAGAGGGTGGACATCCAAAGTTATATCTGTTGAAATATTAAGCCAGAACGTGATGACAAGCCTAAGGCATTAGGAAATCTGAGATTTGAAGTAATCAAGTGGAAGAAGCAAAAACAAAAGATTATTAGAGAAAAGAGAGAAGAAAAAAAAGAGTGAATTAAGACGACAGTTACTGGTTTGGGGTTGTTTGAAGGTGTGTTACAAAGAGGCCAACTTTGAAAAAGTGTTTTGAATGTAAAGACCTCCATTTACAACCTCTGTATGCATCAAGTCAATCAATCACTAAGACTTATTTTTCTCTTCTTTAAATGGTGATGGCATTATATATCTTACTGGGTTTTGTGAAAATCAGAATTATTCCTTAGCTAGTCAATACTACTAGCTATTATAAAATGTGTAACTTCATTTATAAAAAATATACATAAAAGTCCAATTTTTCCAACCCTATATGTTAGAATCTTGGAAGTCACTGCTACATCCTAACAACTAAGTAAACTGGAAAATAAATATGTCTTCTAAGGTCCTAAAGAGAAGGAGGTCACAAGGTAAAATACTGCACTCAAAATTAGGGAGACTGACAGGCAAATTCAGAGAATTACAACTTACTAGAGAAGAAAACCTGGAGTTGGGTATTTCCTGTTCTCTGAGTCAGTTAGGTCTTAATAAAACTTCAACAGGTAGAGCTCTGTTTAAATATTTTCTCCTGATATCAGAAGTTATTAAGAGGTTGCTCCGGAATACTTAAATGTGGTAATTTTTAAACTTCATAGTAACAATTACAGGATTAAAAGAAAAAAAAGGAGGGGAAAGAATTTGTTGCTCCATCATATCTGACTTTTGGCGACCCTGCGGACTGTAGCCTTCCAGGTTCCTCTGTCCATGGAATTCTCCATGCCAGAATATTGAAATGGGTAGCCATTCTCTTTTCCAGAGGACCTTCCTGACTCAGGGATCAAGCCTGGCTCTCCTGCATTGTGGGCAGATTCTTTATCATCTGAGCCATTAGGGAAGTAAGGAGTTAGGAAAATCTAAACTGTTATTTTTGAATTGTGGGTTTAATGTGGATAGCTCCAAAAGTTAAAATCCTAAAGGATACTCAGGTATAAAGGCATGCCCATGCTTTTGTGAGTTTCACCACAAGGGGTTTAATTTGCTTCTCACAGTGAAAAATAATAATCCTCCCAAGTTTTGGGCAGTAGGAAGAGAAGAGGAGACATTTTTAAATATGCCAGAGGATTTTTTGAATAAAGTCTGATATCAGGAGAAAATATTTAAACAGAGCCTTGCCTGATGAAGATTGATTAGCATATAACAGACTTGCAGAAAGGGAAATACCAAATTCCTGCCCACTCTAACCATCCTGTCCCATCTAAAGAGGGTAGTGAGAGGGGAAGGGAACTGAGAAACGTGTGTAAAGTTGAGTTTAGAGTCATAAGCTCACTAAAAGACTGAGACCCTATCATAGGACTAGAGAACATCCCCCCCGCCCCCCATCTAACACCTCACCACCATGCTATTAAAAATCTATTTTATTAGCACAAGTTCTTTTTACCTGGTACACTGTGAAAAATTACAAGACATACCCAAAGAAAAGAAAGTTTTAAGACACAAAACAAGCATCAAAAGCAGACTCACACATGGCAGGGAAGTTGGAATTATCAGGTAATTGTTTTAAAAACAAGTGTGATTAATATACTGAGGGACATAATATGTAAAGTAAACAGGGTGCAATGGAAACAGAAAAATGGAAAGCCTAAGAAAGTACTAAAATAAATTCTAGAGATCAAGACCATTGCAACATATATGAAGAATTTCTTTGAAGGATTTAATAAGCTGTATGCAGCTGAAAAAAGAACATCTGAGCTTGAGCATATCTCCAAAGAAACCACAAAACTGGAAAAGTAAACAGGAATAAAAAAAAGGGGGGGGGGGGACTTGTAGAAAAAATAAATAAATAAAGAGCAGGGTGTCCAAGAACTGTGTGACAACCACAAAGATGTAGCATATGTGTAATGGGAATAACAGAAAAGGGGGAGTGAAAGAAACACAAGTAATAATTGTATCAGTGACTGAAAATTTACCAGTATTGATGTCAGCTACCAAATCCCAGATTCAGAAAGTTTAGAAAACAACAAGGATGTACATCAGAACAAAATATAAGTAGGCATATCATTCTCAAACTACAGAAAATCAAAAAGAAAGAAAAAAATTGAAAGACGCTAGAGGGTAAAAGCATCTTAGTTGTGGAACAACAAAGATAAGAATTATATTTGTCTTCTTCTTAGAAGCCATGCAAGCAAGAAAAAAATAGAATGAGATATTTAACATGTTGAGAGAAAAATATACCAACCTGGAATTAGGTATCCTGCAAAATGATTCTTGAAAAGTGAGAGAAAAAATACTTTCTCAGACAAACAGAAACTTAGAGTATTTGTTGTTGATAAACTTGTCTTTCAATAAGTGGTAAATGAAGTTCTTTAGAAGGAAAATAAATAAGTATTCTGCAATCTAAATAAAGAATATAAGGGTATCAGAGAAAGAATAAGCAAATGCAAAATAAAAACTAATGTTTCTTTTTCTTAGTTGATCTAATAGATAATTTATTTAAAAAAATAACAATATATTTGAACATGGACCTTTATGTGTAAGCAAAATGAATATATGTATACATGTGTATATATGTAAATAAATATTTTTATAATAGCTTATGATAAGTAAAATGGATGGCAGCCTAATGAATAATGCAAGGAGAGAAAGATGAATTGCAAATGTTTACCATTATAAGGAACCCACACTACCTATGATGTAATGTTATTAAAAGTGGAAAAGACTAGTTGGTTGTAAACATCAACTGCAACCACTCTAGGGTAACCACTAAATAATTTGTTGTATGTATAACTAATATACAATTAACTCATAAAAAATGCCTAATAAAACTCAAACGTCAGTGGAAGAGTGTTAAGAAAAAATAACAACAACAACAAAAAAAAAAAAAACCAAGGAAAAATATTATGGAAAACTTTTGCCAACAAGGTCAAACAAAGGTCTGTCTAATCAAAGCTATGCTTTCCTCCAGTAGTCACCTATGGATGTGAGAGTTAGACTATAAGGAAAGCTGAGCACCAGAGAATTTATGCTTTTGAACTGTGGTGTTGGAGAAGACCCTTGAGAGTCCCTTGGATTGCAAGGAGATCCAACCAGTCCACCCTAAAGGAAATCAGTCCTGAATATTCATTGGAAGGACTCATGCTGAAGCTGAAAATCCAACACTTTGGTGACCCAATGCAAAGAACTGACTCATTTGAAAAGACACTGATTCTGGGAAAGATTGAAGGCAGGAGGAGAAGGGGATGACAGAGGATGAGATGGTTGGATGGCATCACCAGCTCAATGGACATGAGCTTGAGTAAACTCCAGGAGTTGGTGATGGACAGGGAGGCCTGGTGTGCTGCAGTCCATGGGGTTGCAAAGAGTCAGACATGGCTGAGTAACTGAACTGAACTGAACTGATTATGGAAAATAGTAGCAAATATGGTAAACATTAATCCAGCTATGTGATAATCACTTTGAATATCAGTGGTCTAAGAGACTGTTAGAGTAGAACAACTCTATACTGTGTAGTAGAAAGTCAATTTAGATATACAGATACAAATAGATTAAAAGTAACTGGACAAAAGAATGTATTTCAGGCTATCTGAAATTGGAAGAATGTGGAAATGGATGTATCAATTTTGGATGAAGACTTTAGAACGGGGAAATTCCTTAGACACAGAGGCATTATACAATAACAAAGGAGTTGATTCCCAAAGGAAGCACAACAGTCCTTAGTATGTATATGACTAAAAAAAGAATGCTAAATAAAGAAGTCAAAAATTAATAGAACTACAAGCAAAATTGGGCTTTCCTGGTGGCTCAAACAGTAAAGAATCTACCTGCAATGTGGGATACCTGGGTTTGATCCCTGGGTTGGGAAGATCCCCTGGAGGAAGGCATAGCAACCCACTCCAGTATTCCTGCCTGGAGAATCCCCATGGACAGAAGAGGCTGGCAGGCTACAGTCCACAGAGTTTCAAAGATTCAGGCATGACTGACTAAGCACAGCACAACACAAAGGAAATTAAATGAAAACTCTAAGAGGGGAGAATTGAACACCCCCCTATCAAAAATTGATAGATACTTCAGGTGAAAAATAAGGGCATAGTTGAAATCAGCAATATCATTAATAAACTAGATACAAAAGACATCAATAAGCAATTTCCTTCAATAACAGCAGAAAGCACATTTTTCTTATTGCTCACATGGGACTTATAACAAGATAGACCACATTCTAGGATATAAAAGAAATCTTAATGAATTTAAGAGAAAAAAAAATACAATCTTTGCTCCCAGATAATGAAACTAAATTAAAAATTAATAACATGGAGATATCTGGGAAATCCCCCAAATGTTTGAACATTGAACAGCAAACTTATGAGTAACATATGGATCATAGAAGAAATTTCAAGAGAAATTTTAAAATATTTTAACTAAGGTGACCAAAAAAAGATGGCAGAGTGAATAGGATGGGGAGAACACTTTCTCCCCCACAAATTTGTCAAAAGATCATTTAAATGCTTAGCAACTTCCACTAAACAACTTCTGAATGCTGGAAGAGGACACCAGGCACCCAGAAATGCAGCCCATTCTCTTCAAAAGGAGGTAGGACAAAAGACAAAAAGAGAGACGAAAGAGTTAGTGATGGAGACCAGTACAGGGAAGGAGTCGTGTAGGAGGAGAAGTTTCCAAACAGCAGGAAACCCTCTCACCAGTGTGTCTGTGAGGAGTTTTGAAGTCTCAGAGGGCAACATAACTGGGAGGGGAAAACAAAACAAAACAGAATATGTGTCTAACCACAACTCCGAGCAGAGAAGTAGCCCAGACAATCACGTCCACCACGAGCAAGCAAGGGCTGGACAGGGATTTGCAGGTTGCATGCTTAGGGTAAGGACCAGGCCTGAATGCCCTGAGGACAATCTGAGGGAGCTAACGTGAGATAGCAACCCAAACTGTGGGATAGCCAGAGAGAGAAAGAAAAAAAAAAAAAAAAAAAATGAGAGAACTTTCCCACAAAAAGCACTAACCTAAGATGCAGCATGGTTTGCTCACAGAACAAAGGATTGAGTGAATATCAAAGGACAGCTGCAGACTGGCCCACACCCCTGTAAGAGGCAGAGAGGCAGGTGGGCGACAGCCAGAGCTGGAAGGCAAGGGGCAATCTCGGCAATCTTGGCAATTTTCCACCAAATTGTAAGCACGCTCCCAGTTGCTAATCAAGTCTTCCTGGGATAGTGGACAGTTGACATCTGCCAGGAGGGTCACAGCCTGGGATTAGCTCCCAGAGGAGACACAGGGCATACCTGAGATGGCCTTCTTGTGGCCTGGAAAATCTGGTAAACCAACCGCCTGGGGCCAGGGAGGTGATTAAGACGCACAGTTCACCTGGGACAGTGCACTCCCAAGCACCAGGTTACCTGAGGTGCTCAGACCTGGGAAGGGCACAAAATGCAGGGACCGCTTTGGACAGTTCCCCTGCAGTGCAACCTGGAGCCTGAGCAGTGTAGACCCAGGAAGCACACACTGCCATGAGCTGGGGCAAACCCAGTGTGGTCCATACACTGCGAGCACTCCGCACACATGCCAGTGATACTTGTTTGCAGTGCCCCTCCCTCCCCACAGCACAACTGAATAAGTGAGCCTAAATTAGTGACTGCCTTCACCCCCTTGTGTCAGGGCAGAAATTAGACACTGAAGAGATTTGAAAACAGAGGAACCCAAAATAAACAAAGAGGGAACTGTTCTGGACGTGACAGGTGCAACAGGTTAAAACCTTGTAGTTAACATTGACTAAGCATTGGAAGGGGCCTATAGACCTTGAGAAGAAGTATAAGCTGGAACAAGGAACTATCTGAAACTGAACTGACCCCACACTGCCCTCAACAACTCCAGAGAAATTCCTAGATATATTTTTACTATTGTTATTTTTAATTTTTTTTTTAATTTTTAAGTTCTCTATTGCTCATTTAATTTTCATTTTTTTTATAACTTACTATTACCTTGCAAAAAAATTAGACCCTATTTTTAAAGCACATTCTATATACTTTTTAAAAATAATTTTTGTTATTGATTTTGTTTTGTATTTTGAATATTGTATTTTTGAGAGTCTAACCTCTACTCTAGATTTTTAATCTTTGCTTTTTGGTATTTGGTATCAATTTCATACCATTAAGACTCTAATCTTCAGTATCCATTTATACTTAGGGGTATGATTACTGGTTTAATAGCTCTCTCCCCTTTTGACTCTCGCTTTTCTCCCCCAGGTCACCTCTATTTCGTCCCTCCACCTTCTCTTTTGTACTTAAATCTGTGAATCTCTTTGAATATCCTAGGCTTTGAAGAACACTTAGGGAACTCATTATTGGCTAGATTGGTCTCTCCCCTTTTGACTCCCCATCTTCTCCTCCTGGTCACCTCTATCTCCAGCCTCCCTCTTCTCTTCTCTGTGTAACTCCATGAACTCCCCTGGCTGTTCCAGACTGTGGAGAGCTGGAACATAGGGAATTGATTACTGGCTAGATTGTTCTTTCCCCTTTGGGTTCCAACTCCTCTCTACCTGGTCACCTCTATCTCCCCCCTCCCTCTTCTCTACATGTAACTCTGTGAACCTATCTGGATGTCCCTCACTGTTGAGAATCTTTTCACCATTAAACTAGATGTTTTACCATCTGTGCTATATGGAAGGAGAAGTCTTGAGGCTACTGTAAGACTAAGACTGAAAGCCAGAGGCAGGAGGCTTAAATCCAAAACTTGAGAACACCAGAAAACTCCTCATTCCAGGGAACATTAATCAGCAAGAGTTCATCCAAGAGCCTCCATACCTACACTGAAACCAAGCTCCACACAAGAGCCAACAAGTTCCAGAGCAAGACATACCATGCTTATTCTCCAGCAAAGCAGGAACATAGCCAAGAGAATTAAAAGACAGACTGCCCAAAGTCACACCAAACCCACAGACACCCCAAAACTCACTACTGGACACTTCATTGCACTCCAGAGAGAAGCCATCTAGCTCCACCAACCAGAACACCTATGCAAGATTTCCTAATCAGGAAACCTTGACAAGCCACTAGTCCAACCCCACCCACAGGGAACAAACTCCACAATAAAGAGGAACCGCAAACTTCCAGGCTACCGAAAGGCCACTCCAAACAACAACTTAAACAACATGAAAAGGCAGAAAAATATTCAACAGGTACATGGAACAGCAAGAACATGATAAATGCCGATCAAACCAAACAAAAGAGGAAGAAATACAGAGTCTACATGAAAAAAGAATTCAGAATAATCATAGTAAAAATGATCCAAATTCTTGAAGGCAAAATGGAGTTACAGATAAATAGACTAGAGACAAGGATTGAGTAGTTGCAAGTAATGCTTTAAAAGGACCTAGAAGAAATAAAAAGAGTCAATTAATAATGAATAATGAAATAACTGAGATCAAAAGCACCCTGGAAGGAACCAACAGTAGAATAACTGAGGCAGATGATAGGATAAGTTATGTGGAATATATAATGGTGGAAACAAATGAAGCAGAGAGGATAAAAGAAAAAAAAATGTTAAAAGAAATGAAGAAAACCTCAGAGAGCTCTGAGACAACGTTAAACACCCCAACATTCAAATCATGGAGTCCCAAAAGAAGACAAAAAAAAAGGCCGTGAGGAAATACTTGAGGAGGTAGTAGTTGAAAACTTCCCTAAAATGGGAAGGGAAATAGCCACCCAAGTCCAGAGAGTCCAAAACAGGATAAACCCAAGACAAAACACCCCAAAGTGAAGTCGCTCAGTCGTGTCCAACTCTATGGGACCCCATGGACCGTAGTCTACCAGGCTCCTCCATCCATGGGATTTTCCAGGCAAGAATACTGGAGTGGGTTGCCATTTCCTTCTCCAGGAGATCTTCCTGACCCAGGGATTGAACCCGGGTAAGATGCATATTTATCAAATTAACGGACATCAAACACAAAGAACAAATACTAAAAGCAACAAATAACACACAAAGAGATTCCCTTAAGGATAACAGCTTATCTTTCCATAGAAACTTCAGGCCAGAAGGAAATGGAAGGACATACTTAAAGTGATGAGAGAAAAACCTACAACCCACATTACTGTACCCAGAAAGAATCTCACTCAAATATGAAGGAGAAATCCAAAGCTTTACAGACAAGCAAAAGCTGAGAGACTTAACCACCACCAAACCAGCTCTTCAACAAATGCTAAAGGATCTTCTCTAGACAGGAAACACAGAAAGGTTGTATAAACGTGAACCCAAAACAACAAAGTAAATGGCAATGGGATCATACTTATCAACAAAATTACCTTAAAGGTAAATGGGTTGAATGCCCCAACCAAAAGACAAAGAATGGCTGAATGGATACAGAAACAATACCCGCATATAATGCTGTCCACAAGAGACCCACCTCAAATCGAGGGACACATACAGGCTGAAAGTGAAGGGCTGGAAAAAGATATTTCATGAAAATGGAGACCAAAAAAAAAAAAAACAAAAACAAAAGCAGGAGTAGCAACACTCATATCAGATAAAATAGACTTTAAAATAAAAGAGACTGTGAAGAGACAAAGAAGGACACTACATTATGATCAAAGGATCAATCCAAGAAGATATAACAATTATGAATATATATGCATCCGACATAGGAGCACCACAATATGTAAGACAAATGCTAACAAGTATGAAATGAAGAATTAACAGTAACACAATAATAGTGGGAGACATTAATAACTCATTCACACCTATGGATAGATCAACTAAACAGAAAATTAGCAAGGAAACATAAACTTTAAATGATACAATGGACCAGTTAGGCCTAATTGATATCTATAGGACATTTCACCACAAAACAATGAATTTTACCTTTTTCTCAGGTGTACACTGAACTTTCTTCAGGATAGATCACACACTGGACCATAAATCTAGCCTTGGTAAATTCAAAAAAATTGAAATAACTTCAAGCATATTTTGTGACCACAGTGCGATAAGATTAGATGTCAACTACAGGGAAAAAGAACCATTAAAAATACCAATATATGGAGGCTAAACAACATGATTCTGAATAGCCAGCAAATCACAGAAGAAATCAAAATAGGGATAGAAAAAATGAAAATGAAAACATGATAACCCAAAACCTATGGGATTCAGTAAAACCAGTGCTAAGGGGAAGGTTCATAACAATACAGGTTTACCTCAAGAAACAAGAAAAAATCAAATAAATAAACTAACTTTACATCTAAAACAACTAGAAAAAGAAGAAATGAAGAACTCCAGGGTTAGTGGAAGGAAAGAAACCATAAAAATTAGGGCAGAAATAAATGAAAAAGCAACAAAGAAGACTATAGCAAAAATCAACAAAACTAAAAGCTGGTTCTTTGGGAAGATAAATAAAATGGACAAACCATTAGCCAGACTCATCAAGAAAAAAAAAGGGAGAAGAATCAAATCAACAAAATTAGAAATGAAAATGGGGAAATCACAACAGATAACACAAAATTAGAAAGGATCATAAGAGACTACTATAAGCAACTATATGACAATAAAATGGACAACTTGGAAGTGGACGAATTCTTAGAAAAGTACAACCTTCCGAAACTGAACCAGGAAGAAATAAAAAAAAATCTTGACAGACCTATCACAAGCACAGAAATCAAAACTATAATCAAAAATCTTCCAACAAACAAAAGCCCAGGACCAGATGGCTTCACAGTTGAATTCTACAAAAAAATTTAAAGAATAGCTAACACCTATCCTGCCCAGAAGCAGAAGATATTAAGAAGTGGCAAGAATACACAGAAGAATTGTACAAAAAAGATCTTCACGACCCAGATAATCACAATGGTGTGATCACTCACCTAGAGCCAGACATCCTGGAATGTGAAGTCAAGTGGGCCTTAGAAAGCTTCACTACAAACAAAGCTAGTGGATGTGATGGAATTCCAGTTGAGCTATTTCAAATCCTGAAAGATGATGTTGTGAAAGTGCTGCACTCAATATGCCAGCAAATTTGGAAAACTCAGCAGTGGCCATAGGACTGGAAAAGATCCGTTTTCATTCCAATCCCTAAGAAAGGCAATCCCAGAGAATGCCCAAACTACCACACAATTACACTCATTTCACACACTCATAAAATACTCCTAGGTAGGCTTCAAGAGGATGGGAATGAAGAATTTCCAGAGGTCCAAGCTGGATTTAGAAAAGGCAAAGGAATCAGAGATCTATAAGCAAGGTGTAAAGACAGTCTTCAGGATGGGAGAAAATAATAGCAAATGAAGCAACAGACAAATAATTAATCTCAAAAATATACAAGCAGCTCATGCAGCTCAATACCAAAAATAAGTGACCCTATCAAAAAATGGGCCAAGGAACTAAACAGACTTTTCTTCAAAGAAGACATACAGATGGCTAACAAATGCATGAAAAGATGCTCAACATCACTCATTATCAGAGAAATGCAAATCAAAACCACAATGAACTACCCTTTCATGCCAGTCAGAATGGCTGCTATCCAAAAGTCTACAAACAATAAATGCTTAAGAGGGTGTGGAGAAAAGGGAACCCTCTTACACTGTTGGTGGGAATGCAAACTAGTACAACCACTATGGAGAACAGTGTGGAGATTCCTTAAAAAACTGGAAATAGAACTGCCATATGGCCCAATAATCCCACTGCTGGGCATACACAATGAGGAAACCAGAATTGAAAGAGACACATGTACCCCAATGTTCATTGCAGCACTGTTTACAATAGCTAGGACATGGAAGCAACCTAGATGTCCTTCAGCAGATGAATGGATAAAAAAGCTGTGGTACATATATGCAATGGAATATTACTCAGCTGTTAAAAATAATGCATTTGAATCAGTTCTAATGAGGTGGATGAAACTGAAGCCTATAATACAGAGTGCAGTGAGTCAGAAAGAAAAACACCAATACATTCTATCAATGCATATATATAGTATTTAGAAAGATGGTAAGGATGATCCTATATGCAAGACAGAAAAAGAGACGCAGATGTATAGAACAGACTTTTGGACTCTGTGGGAGAAGGTGAGGGTGAGATTATTTGAGAGAATAACATTGAAACATGTATACTATCATATGTGAAACAGATTGCCAGTCCAGGTTCGATGCATGAGACAGGGCACTCAGGGATGGTGCACTGGGATGACCCTGAGGGATGGGATGGGGAGGGGTGGGGGGGGTTCAGGATGGGGGCACATGTACACCCATGGCTGATTCATGTCAATGTATTTCAAAAACCACTACAATATTGTAAGGTAATCAGCCTCCAATTAAAATATATAAATTAATTTTGAATATTTTAAGCTAAGTGAAAATAAAAATAAACATTAAATAAAATGTGTGGGATGTCACCAAAGCAGTGCTTAAATGGAGAATGGTTGCATATATTAGTAAAAAAAAAAAAAAAAAAAAGGAAAGTTCAACCAATCATCCAAGATTTTACCCTAGGAGAACAGAAATAATGCAAATTAAGTCCAAAAAACCAGGGGGAAAAAGCTATAGTAAAAATAAAAGTAGAAATCAGTGAAATTAAAAAGATAGTAAATCAATTGAAAAAATCAATAAAACCAAAATGTGGCTTTTTGAAAAATTCAATAAATTCAATAAACCTCTAACTAGACTAATCACTTCACATCTATTACAATTGAAAAAATTAATAACACTGATAAAACCAAATGCTGGTGAGACTATGAAATAGCAGAAACATTTATTACTATTGGCAATGCAAAATGGCATACACACTTTGGTAGACAATTTGGTGATTTCCTGTAAAACCAAACATATTTTTGCCATATGATCTCACAATTACCCTCCATTCCCAAAGGAACTGAATAGTTGTCTCTACACAAAAATCTGTACACAGATATGTATAGCAGTTTTACTAATAATTGTCAAAACTTGAAAGCAGCCAAGGTGTTTTTCAGTAGGTGAATGGGTGAATAAACTGTGGTACATCCAGACAGTAGAATATTATTTAGTGTTAAAAAAAAAAAAGAGCTAGAGAGAGAGAGATGATCTATTAAGCAATTAATTGACATTGAGGAAATTTAAATTCTTAAGTGAATTAGTTTGTCTGAAAAAACTATCTACTATATGATTGCAACTATATGCCATTCTAGAATAGGCAAAACTATGGAAAATATTAGTTGTTGCCCGGCATTAGAGGGGAGGGAAAATGAACAGGCAGAGCACAGAGGATTCCTAAGGCAGTGAAAAATGCTGTACATTATATTATAATGATAGATACATGTCATTATAAATTTGTCTAGCCCCATAAAATGTGCAATATCGAGTGAACACTAATGTAAACTATAGACTTTGGGTAATAATGATATATTAATGTAGATTCATTAATTGTAACATATGTACCTTTCTGGTGGAGATGTTGATCAGGGAGAAGGCTATGTATGGGTAGGGAAGATAGTTTCCGAAACATTTTTGTTTTTCCTTCTCGAGTATTGAGGTGAACCTTAAAAATACAGCCTATTATATGTATATCATGGCATATATATATATATATATATAAAACATTCATCTGGCACTTTGTATGTGTTACAGTTTTGAACACAAGTAATATGAAGCATTACATTTGATAGGGTCCTAGTCCTAAACAAGTAAATAGAGAAGTAAAAAAAATGAAGAAACCAATAAATCCAACAAAATATTATTACAGGAGTAGGGCTTGAAGTGTACATCAGTTTCTACAAAGATGCGAGGCAAGAAGAAATCAATTTTACAATCAAACATAGTTTAGATATTAGTCTAAGTAAATGAAGTAAAAATTAATTATACTGGGGAAGAGCAATGACCTAGTAGGTATGAGAATCTGAACATTGTGATGAGGCTAGAAAATGGGGTATAACTGAATAAGACGAGAGATGAAAGAAAAATCTGTGATTAGGGGACATTATTATTCAGATTTTGTGTGACAGATTAGTTAGAAAGGTATCCTAAAATGATATTGTTATTTAGTCTCTAAGTTCATTAAAAAAATTTTTTTTGACATCATGGACTATATATAGCCTGCTGCGGTCCACTGTCCACGGGTTCCTAGGCATGAATACTGGAGTGAGTTGCCATTTCCTTCTCCAAGGGATCTTCCCCACCTAGGGAAAGAACCTGTGTCTCCTGCATTGGCAGGCAGATTCTTTACCATTGAGCCACCAGGGAAGCCATCCTAAAACTATAGCTTGCATATTAGTTTAAATTTGAGATATTCCTCCCAGTGAAATCTTTCACAGACATGCAATTTGTTGTTCAGTCACTCAGTCATGTCCAACTCTTTGTGACCCCATGGACTGCAGCATACCAGCCTTCCCTGTCCACCATCCCCCAGAGTTTGCTCAAACTCATGCCTACTGCAATGATACCATCCAACCATCTCGTCCTCTGTCATTCCCTTCTCCTCCTGCATCCTATTGTTCTCAGCATTAGGGTGTTTTCCAATGAGTTATAAATAAATCAATTCCTAAGAATGAAACTGTCCTGTTTTGAGCAACATAATGAACCTGCAAACCCATCCACTCTCCTTTCATTTTCTTCTCAGCCCCAAAGACATTTCTTTTTTAGTCATTCTATAGTCACCATGGGAGTACCAAAAGGGATATTTCAAAAACCTCTTCTATTTATAGTAAGGACCCAATGAAAGCTTTTAAAGGGGGTTGGGGACAGTGTAAAACTCATCTTAATCAGGCATCTGAAATAAATGAAGATGAAGCAGTAGGCATGAATATATACCAAAGCTACTTTTCTAAGACTTCAAATGTTGCTTTGTTCTTCTCATCAGAGTACTTCTATTCAAATGACACAAAGGGTTTGATGTGGCAGAGTAAGTTAATGTGACATTTCCTGTCACTTTGGATAGGCTCAACTGAATTCACACTTGTCAATTGACTTCATGTTCCCTGGGGCAAAGATAGCTTCTAAGGAGCATGTAAATACAATTAAACCACTATAAACTGACATTAAACATTTAAGAAGTAAATATATAATACTTAACACCACCAATCTACCTTGGTCTGGTTTGGACAAATTCCTAGAGTTAAGGATGTGGGCAAAAACTCAAAAAGACTTGAAAAATATATGAAGTGAAGTCTAAAATCAGGAGTGAAACTTGGGAAGAGAATTGTGGCATAAGTAACTTATGAAAATATTTTGGACACATTTTTAAACAAGGAGTATTAGAGATACTCTGCAAGTAGGATTTTTTTTTTTAAGTCTTAGAAGAGTTTTAATTACCTTTCTTTTCAATTACTATTTGTCATCACCTATTATGTGCCAGATATTGAGTGATGCTGATGTGACAATAAATGAGTATGTTCTTACCTTAGAACCTCTGCTTGAAATTCATTTCCTACAGACAGCTTTTGTCCTCAGCAAGCATATTTTCTCAGCCTTGACTTTGCTTATTATCATCATCAGTATGTCAAGGAGTTCTGAATTTTGCTCACTAATTTCAAAACTAGACTTGAAGTAATCAGGTTGTCTAGCTTCCTAGCCATGGAAGGTCCTGGAAAATACTTGCTGTGGGAGAAGCACTAGGAAAGAGTTTCCAGCGTTTAAGGATGAGCCAAGTTCTATTTTTTATTTGTTAGCATAGTAGAAAATTCTCCAGTTCAGTAAGAGCCACTGCCTTTCTTTCTCCTAATAGGTGTTAAGGTGGCTTATTTCCCACTGCAACTAAATGGAACAAAAAGAGCCTTTTTCAGATCCTTTCTGGTTTTTTTCTGTTTATTGAAATAATTACCACCATCTCTTAAATGGTGATCTTGCTCCTCTACTTACTCTCAAGAAAAAGCAAGCACCAATCCTAAAATGGTTTCCACCATTCCTGTTCCCATACCTTTGTTATTCAATTGGAAATCCTATTCAATAAACATCATATCCCACTTTTATCCCACTGACAGGACTTCCAGGATTTAGTTCATAATTTTGATATCACTGAGTTCCTTAGGGTTATATCTGGTGATTCTATTGTCTATTGTTGTATAACCACTACCCCCAAAATAGTGACTGTAAATGATAACAGTCATTTATTTTTCTCAGAACTCTGCTGAGTTTTGGCCAAGTTTTAGCAGAGATATCTCGCCTCCTGCTCCACATAACATCACCTGTGGTGACATTAAGGTTGGGACTGAAATTATCTGACACCTTGCTCAGTTTCTAGAGGGTGATGCTGGCTGTCAGCTGGGACCTTATCTGGACCTATAAGCCAGAACATCTATACCTGGCTTCTCCTAACAGCACAATGATTCAAATAAAAAACTATCTCAAGTAAAGCTGCCGGTTTCTTAAGGACTAGACTCAATGACGGCAATAAGTCACTTCTGTTTGTTTTCTGTTTGTCCAGCATTTACACAGTCCAGATGCCAGGGAAGAAATAAAAGGAGTAATAGAAAAAATGTTGAATCTATGCATTACAATTCTCCAACTCTTTCTTCTAGTCACATATTATTTCTATTCCTCTCATATACAAAATATCCTCATCTTCTGGAAATGCTCCCCAAAATTTTTAATGCATTGCAGTATCAGTATCAGACTGGAGTTTCAGGACTCTTGTCATCTCTACCTGGTGCAGATGTGAATGCAATCCCTTCAATACTGTCTCTTATATAGCTCCTCAAAAACATTTCCTTTTTATATGTTGATCTAATTAACTAAACAAGTTATCTGCTCCATACACACCAATCAGACAATAACATTCAAGAAGAGGAGGCATGCAACATTCTCTGATCCTTAGTAATTCTGAAATGAGTCAGGTGAATATTTCCATCCCTTCTCTGAATTATTCCTCTTGACTTTGCCCTTTGGACTTTTGTTTCTATCTACGACTTATTTGCTTAGTTTGTTTATTTTCAATAAAATTGTGTTTGCAAGTAAGTCACCTTTTCTTTTCATAAGAAGTTCAGAGTCCAGAGGTATCTCATTTGTACTGTTTTTTGTTTGTTTGTTTTGCTTTGTTTTGTTTTGTTTTCCACATTTAGCTTAAGCTGGTTATGCTTCTGCTAGAACGGTTCCTTTCTAAAATAAATAAACAAACACCAGCTTTGTGGTTTGTTTGTGAATCTTCACTACATTAGACAAATGATACAACCACAGATAACTTCAATATAGACTCTCTTTTAGATCACACTCAATGTGATCATATAGCTGAAAACCCTTAAAATCTACTGTTTAAGAGGAATATCCATGAGGCATATTCCTAAGATTTGTAGAGTGTTTTTAACTGTAAGGTCTATGAGTCAATGCTTTAGACATTTCTGAAGCTGTAAAGAAGAGTTTCACAGTCATTCCTTAAGCTTCATATCTTCCTAAAAGTATTACTTGGGTCTAATACCTGCTCTGAATTCTTTATTTTGAGAAAAAAACTGCTTGCCAAAGAGGTTGAGAATAATAGTTTTATTTTCAAGCCCAGCAAGTCTTGGACCAGTTATATTTAAACATTCTATTTCTGGCTTCTCTCTCCTATAGAATTCTATCATAAATGGCTGGAATAAGGAAACTTGCCCTCTTAACATTCCGTATATGGAAATGACCATATGTCACAGAGTAGCTAATCTGTTTTAAGTCCACTTCACTGGAGGAGACATATTTGCCAAACTTTCTTCCACTACATAACAAATGTCCCCGCGCTTCCGCTTGCAATAATATTCCCTGGAACATGTTAGCCATTGCTAAAAGGCTCCTCAATGCCCTTCTAGTTTCCACTCACCACCTAGTCCCAAATTTTAGGTTGTCATTATGGTAATAACCCACTTCCAGATTCCAAAATAAGTTTGAGCTAACTATTACCGCAGTTTATGGAGTTGCAAAGAGTCGGGCGTGAATTAGCGATTGAATGACAATTAATGCTGAAAGACAAGCCAAAATTAATGTGTAAAACCACAACCTATAGACTAGGAGTTGAAAAATGCACATCGGGGATGACATCTCAACCCCTGATATCTGAGGCCTTAACAATGAACACTGAAGTCTTGAAGTACCTGCTTAGCTGGGATGGGAATCATCTGAAACAATGCAGTCTAAAAAGATTTTCTGTAAAGATGGAATTATTCTATATCTGAGTGGTTTACTATGGTAGCCACAAGCTAGTTGTAACTATTGATTAATTAATCAATTTTAATTAAATTAAATAGATAAAACAATTAATTTTAATAGCCAATTATGCCTCAGTCCATTCCATCACTCAGTCGTGTCTGACTCTTTGTGACCCCGTGGACTGCAGCACGCCAGGCTTCTCTGTCTATCACCAACTCTTGGAACTTGGTCAAATTCATGTCAATCCAGTCACTGATGCCATTCAACCATTTCATCCTCTGTCATCTCTTTCTCCTCCCATCTTCTATCTTTCCCAACATCAGGGTCTTTTCCAATGAGTCAGTTCTTTGCATCACGTGGCTAAAGTATTGGAACTTCAGCTTCAGCATCACTCCTTCCAATGAATATTCAAGACTGATTTCTTTGGGATTGACTGGTTTGATCTCTTTGCAATTCAAGGGATTATCAGGAGTCTTCTCCAACACCACAGTTCAAAAGCATCAGTTCTTTGGCATTCAGCTTTCTTTATGGTCCAAATCTCACATGACTACTGGAAAAACCATAGCTTTGACTAGATGGACCTTTGTCAGCAAAGTGATGTCTCTGTTTTTTAATATGCTGTCTAGATTGGCCATAGCTTTTTCTTCCAAGGAGCAAGCATCTTTTAATTTCATGGCTTCAGTCACCATCTGCAGTGATTTTGGAGCCCAAGAAAATAAAGTCTGTTACTCTTTCTGTTGTTTCCTCATCTATTTGTCATGAACTGATGGGACCGGATGCCATGATTTTCATTTTTTGAATGCTGAGTTTTAGGACAGCTTTTTCATTCTCCTTTTTAAGTTTCATTAAGGCGCTCTCTAGTTCTTTGCTTTCTGCCATAAAGGTGCCGTCTTCTGCCTATCTGAGGTTATTGATATTTCTCCCAGCAATCTTGATTCCAGCTTGTGCTTCATCCAGCCCAGCATTTTGCATGGTGTACTCTGCATATAAGTTAAATAAACAGAGTGACAACATACATCCTTGATTTACTCCTTTCCCAAGTTGAAACCAATCCATTTTTCCACATCTGGTTTTAACTGTTGCTTCTTGACCTGAATACATATTTCTCAGGAGACAGGTAAGGGGGTCTGTGGTTATAATATTGGATACCACAAATCTGAAAACTTGCTCATCGATATGTGGGTGAATTGACAATTCTCTGCTGACACAGAGAACAGCGATCTAAGCTGTTAGTGAGGCTAAATGTGGCCTCACTCTGTGCTCTCTCTGCTTCATAGCAATGAGTAGGTTCTAGAAGCAAGAACCCCCAAAACACTGGATCAACTTTCATCACTTTGCCTCAGAAATCACATAGCATCAAGTCTTCCTTACATATTTACTCAGATTCAAGAGTCAGGAACATAGATGCCACTTTAACATCATGTGTTCAGTAGGGAATTTAGGATGGAAGATCTTGTTGTAGTCATCTTAGAAAATAAAATCTGCCATACCAGTCATCCATTAAGTGGGGAGAGATATATCTTTCTCACTCTACCTTCCTAGATTCTAGATTTCTGATTGCAGTTAATTAATCTCTCCTGGATTATTTTTTCAACTTTGAGAAACCTGGAACTCAACAGTTTTGCCCTTCTCTTCATGGTAGTAAGAAAGTTTTTATTTATCTTGGGCTAATAATATATTTCAACACTCCAGAGTAGAAGAAACAGCAGATGATGAAGCATGCATGGTTTCCCAGAGCTTTCCATCCTCTCATAAAGGTGCTCCTCAATCAAGGGGCTTCACGTTAGGTGCAGGATAGGGTCAGGAGAACACTCTATATCTTCAGAAGCTACTTTTCCTCTCTCTAAAAAAAACAAAAGATTATATTATTATTTTTAAATTTATTTATTTATTTTAATTGGAGGATAATTACTTTACAATATTGTGATGGTTTTTGCCATATATCAGTACGAATCCATAGGTATCCATGTGCTTCCCAGGTGGCGCTGATGGTAAAGAATCCAACTGCCAATTCAGGAGACACAAGAGTCACAGGGCTTGATCCCCCATGGGGAATTTCCCTGGAGAAGGGCACTGGCAACCCACTCCAGTTTATTGCCTGGAGAATCCCATGGACAGAGTAACCTGGTGGGCTACAGTCCATGGGGTCGCAAAGAGTCGGACCCGACTAAAGTAACTTAGCACACATGTATGCATACATGTGTCCCATCCATCCTGAAACCCCTCCCCACCTCCCTCCCTTCTGCATCCCTCCAGGTTGTCACACCAGCTTTGGGTGCCCTGCATCATACATCAAACTTAAACACTATTCATCTATTTTACATATGCTAATGTATATGTTTCTATGCTATTCTTAAGTGCAGGTCAGCAAAGTAGACAGATACATAAAGAAAGTATTGTATTATTAACAGGTTAACTTAAAAAAATTATCTACCATATTGTCAAAAAATACCCAGGTCCTTGGCATTAAACTATTAATAATACCAAAGAGCCTAAAAAAATCACAAACATAATGGTTTACAACAGTAGGAGATCTTCCAAGAGGGTGATCTGACCAGTCTACCACTATATTACAGAATAAGTGGATCATTTTGTGTCCTGATGATACTTACCTAGAGCCTAAGAATCAAAATAAATCCTTTTCTAACAACTTCAGATTATTTCATCACTTCTGCTATACTCTGTAATACACCAGAAAACAGAGTTCATACCCACATTATATCACATGTACTACACAGTGTGGCATACTTATTTCTTTATATATGACTCCCTAATTTAAAATGAAATCAAAAGGGAAAGTGATGGCATCATGTATAATTTAAATTCACAGAAGCCATATGCCATGGGTAGAGTAGAAACACAATAACTTTGGAATGAACTGGTTGTATGAAGGAAGTAAATAATGCATGTTCATAGCAGAAATGAAAGATACTTTTAATAATTGCTTTGATATTATTTTTTCCTGATATATAGAAATATACAGTCATTACTTGAGTTAAATTTTCAGGCAGTGTCTTTAGAAAAATCATGAAAAGTTATGAACCTTCTTAAGCAGTGATCAGAAACTTACAACTTACATTAAAATACTCATATGAGGTGATTTCACATGGGCTGCAAATAATTTGCAAGCTTTTATGTATAAAAGAATCAAATAGACTGTGATTAAATTAATTAGGACTTAGTTATAAAAGTTTTCTTTAATAAGCTTGAGGCAATAGCTATGTATTTATTGTATGTACTAGTATATAAATATATGCATAAAAGTAGTGGTATTTTTAGTAATAGAATACTTGGGAGAGATAAATACAGAAAAATAAATTTTTTTTTTAAATGTATTTATGCATTTATTTTTGGTTGTTCTAGGTCTTTGTTTCTGCATGGGTTTTTCTCTAATTGCAGTGAGCAGGGGCTACTCTCTAGTTGCGGTGCTTGGGTTTCTAATTGCTGTGGTTTCTCTTGTTGCAGGGCACGAGCTCTGGAGTGTGCAGGCTTCAGTAGTTGTGTCACATGGGCTCAGTAGTTGCAGACTTCAGAGCACAGGCTCAATAGTTGCTTTGCAGCATGTGAAAACTTCCTGGGCCAGGGATTCATCCCAGGTCTCCTGAATTGACAGGTGGCTTATTTACCACTGAGCCACCAGGAAGCCCCAAATAAACTCTCAATGATGCAAATATTCAATGTACTTTTTTGTGATCCATGAGCTGAATTTGCCTAGAATATGGAAAAGTCTGTGACATAATATTACAAAATTTTTCAGCTTTCCCAGTTTTAGTTAGCATTGATTTTTCTTAAAAGTTAGAAATAACAGTAGGAATCTAAATCTTTATTTCAAAATGTGTATGTATGTACCTATATATGTATGTATATATTTAAATATTAAGTTAATCCCAGTTTCCTCAGTCAGTTCTCTATAGTTCTGCATTAAAGAAATTACCTTGATAGATATGAATTTAGGTCATTAATATGAATTTCAAGCCATACAAAATTAACCTTTTTAATGAGGATGTAAAGTTCAATTCTTTTCTTTTTGTTTTCCTGGTCATGCCATAAAGCCTGTGAGATCTTAGTTCATCGCCCAGTGATCAAACCCATACCTTTGGCAGTGAATACAGAGAATCCTAACAACTGGGCTGCCAGGGAATTCCCAAAGCTCAACTGTTTTGAAAATATGCATTTCTAGGCCAAAATATCATAAATCCATTGTCTTTGGGAACTAGGTACCACTGAGAGAAAAGAATAATTAAATGAAGATCTTTAATTAACTACTAAAATAATTTTAGATCATTTTTTAAATTAAACAATGACAAGATAGTGGGTTTTGGCCCATAGGTCATCAGTTTATGACTCTTTCTCTGGTCTTAAAATTTTATATATTTAAGGAAATAGTGCCTATAAGCATATAGTTTGGTGTGTGTTTATACATTTATTGTTGTTTAGTCAGTAAGTCGTGTCTGACTCTTTTGCAAACCATGGACTGTAACCCACCAGACCCTGCTGTCTATGGGATTTCCCAGGCAAGAATAGTGAAGTGGGTTCCCATTTCCTTCTCCAGAAGATCTTCATGACACTGAGATCATACTTGCATCTCTTGAATTGACAGGCATATTCTTTACCACTGAGCCACCAGGGAAGCCAGCTTACACATATCTTCAATTATCCTTGATTAATCATTGAATCATCATGTGATAATTCCCAGTATTAAATTCTAACATCAAAAATTAGATCCACTTCAATAACTATCTTTAATTTTTAAGTTATTTTTATAATTAATGCATAATTACATTTTAAAATTAAATAGCACCATGGTATTTAAAATGAAAAAAAAAAAAATTAATCACGTCCACTCCTCCATATCCCTTATTCTTATTTCTTGTTTTAATTTGATTTTCTTCTGAAAATTACCAATGTATTTCAAAATATGTGTATATTAATATTTGCTTTTTATGTTTGTTGTTATATTGACTCCTAATAAGAAAGGTGAGATAAACATCAGCCTGCCCGCCCACATAATTTTTTCCTGTACTATGTCTGTAGTATTAACTCATCACATATTTTCTAAATATTTAACATTTGCTTCAATAAAATTAGAAAATATTTTTATAACTTGTATAGCATTTCCATTTTATCATTAATAATTATAGTTTTGTTTAGTTTTATATGTACCATGGCTTTACTTCTAGCACATTCAAGCAACTAAATTAACATTTAACTCTTATTCTCTTTCTCTTTCTCCCTTATTTTAAGAACTGCTATCAGGGGAACTCAGTTCTTCTGCTCCAATTCAACTAATTGTGTTTTATAGAATTCCTTTTATCAAGATTTTTCTGTTCTTTAAGAATCCATACTTTCTGGATTTCCTGTGGTTTCCTACAATCTTACTTTACTCTTTTTTTTTCTTTTATTCCCTTGATTTGAAACCTATCTTTTTCGTTACTTTTCTGAATAAGTCAGCACGGGAAGTAGAATTTTCTTTTTTTTCTGGGAACATTCTGGTGTACTTTTTTCTATTCTCACCTTTGAATGATATCAGTCCTTAGATTGATTGATAATATTGGTATATAATTCAAGTTGCAAGTCATTTTGCAGCAGCATTTTCTTTTCTTGGCAAGTTTGTTGATTTACTAGATTTTTGTTTGTTGATTGTTTTTGATTGCTATTTGTTTCTTTAGTTTGCTATTTGCTGATTTCCTTGTCATTTGCTTTTTGTTTGTTATTTTTATAGATTATTGTCATTTTTAAGTTATATTTTTTTAAAGCATCGTGGGTATCAAGGTAGTATTCTTTCTTCTTGATGATGTTATTGATATTATTCTCTTTCTTCTACAGTCTCTGTCATCATGTTCCTTCTACTTAATTTTATTATGTTTTTGTTTGTGGTGTTGTTTTCATGTTTTAATTTTCTTACTGAAAAGTCTGCAAACTGGCAGAGACAGCATTTCAACTTGGAATCTTATAAATCTTAAAACTGAAATGAATTCTCCAGTCTTTTACCTGGATCCATAATCCTGGTTGTCAGTGCTCCTGTGGCTTATTGTAGAAGAGAATTAGAGACAATGAAGTGTCTAAATAGTCAATATATGAACGTTCACTTAGCCTCCTGTTTCGGGATCAGTAGCTCACTCATGCTTCCTGTATAGAAGAATACGGAGAATTTCTGTTTCAGTCTCAGAAGAATCCAATGTTCTGCTTTTCTTGGGACAGTGAGGAAGCAATTACTCACTACAAACTTTGGAGAAGAGAATCTCACTGTCCATCTCCTTTTTAAAATTTAGTTCTAAAAGAATCCTCTTGTAAAAAGCACTATTTTGACTATTATGTCTTCTCAATTCCTTAACCTTTATAAAGTTCTATAGTGCAAAATTAATTTTTGGAACTTTTATATCAGTTATCAGTGGCTCCCAGGTGACTCGGTGATAAAGAATCTTCCTGCCAAGGAGATTTGAGTCAATCTCTGAGTCAGGAAGAGCCCCTGGAGCAGTAAATGGCAACCTACTCCAGTGTTTTTGCCTGAGAGCCCCATGGACAGAGGAGCCTAGGAGGCTGTTGTCCATGGGGTTGCGGAAGAGTCAGACACAATTTAATGACTAAATAGCAAGAACAATAGTGCAAATTAGTTTTCAAAAGTTCTATGTCAGTCATCCGTACACCATTTCCTGTACATCATTCACTTTTTGTTGAAATATTTTGCTTTACCTTGTTGGTGTTGCTTAATTATTTGGTCTAGAGGGTTGAAGAATTATGATATTAATTCTCAACCTACCATGCCTAGATTTGGCAAGAATTAGTGATACCTATGATTATTTGCTAGTTTTGTTTATAAAAGTTTATGTAATAAGTAGCTGATACTTTTTTAACCAAGAAAATGAGGCTCCATGATTATCTTAATTAACCAACAAAACAATTACCAACTGCATCTTTTCATTCCTCAACCATAAAAAAAAAAAAAAAACTATTATAAGAAAGGTCACTGAAAATAATGTGAATCTCGAATGAAACCCTTTCAATACAAAAGAAGTAAGCAATAAACCACAATCTCACAATATATGATCATACAATTCAGTGAATAATTAGCAATTCTTTTTTAGGCCCTTAATAGGCCCTAGAGAACCAGTGATAAATAAGGTAAAAGCTATCCCTGCCCTATTGCTAGTCTCCCAGGGAAGAGAAATCTGTGTATGTAAATGCATGCATGATGAAAGTAACAAGATGCTAAGTATATAATGTTATGGCAAAGCAAAAATAACTAACTGTTGGGAAAGACAACTTGAAATGCTATTCAGGTTGATATCTTTATACATGAAACATGTTAAACTCTCCACAATTTGAACTTAAAAATTTTATATAACCATATTGTAAATTGTGTCTAGAATAATGTATAAAAATGAATAACTTTTATCTAGGAGAAATTTTACAAGAAGTGAGAACTCTGAATATTGATGAAAGATTGAACATGAAGATAGAGAAATATACCAAACATAAGATTAACCTGTCATGTCCCACGGATGATTTAACCAGCAGTAGTCAGATTTATACCTCTGACCCTCTATTATCAATCAGAGCATAACTTTCCTTTTTTTTTTTTTTTTTTTTCCTTTTCCAGACTACAACTCCTAGATTCCACTACTAGCAAGTGGTGCAAGAAAGAAAGCTTATATCATGTGATACTTGGATGATGGGTCCAAGGAAAGACCAAGATCAGACTTCTATACTAAAATCTATGCTCTTCAATATGTGGTACAGTGGAAATGAATTTCTATCAAAGTAAATAATAATACTAATGATGCTAGTAGCAATAATGGTAAAGCATTTGAAGAATTTTTGACAACTTTTCCAAAAAGGACAGATATGGCTTTTAAGGGAAAAAAAAAAAGGAACACATAAAAAGGTAAAATAAGTAAATACATAAATAATGAAAAGACAACAGAAATGTGGAAAGAACTTGAAGACAACAGAATTATATTTTTAAAAAGAAACCTCAGAAATATAAAGCTATCATAGGTCATAAAACTAGCTAATCTGTTGGAACATTTGAGAAAATTTTAAGTGAAAAAACATAAAACCTAAGAAAAATTAGTATGATAAAGAACAGAACTTAAAATAACAGCAAAATACATTTTTAATTTCTTAATTGAAGCTACTTTTTCTTAATGAAAAATAGCTTTCAGTCTCCAAGTCCAAAGAGGTCACCAAGTTTCAAGCAACTTTTTGAATCTTAAAGTTAAGTCAAAGTTAATTTTAAGGTTAAACAAAAGTTCTGACAAGCATTGAGGCAGCAAAACAGATCATGGAAAAAGATCAGACTACTCAGAATTCTTGAAAAAATTATAGCCAATATTATGAGTAACTTATTACATTCTTTCTACTCTCTTAAGTACTTTAGGAATATTAATTCAAATATTAAGAAATAGTTGCACAAACTATAAAGCTGATACCCCTATTAACTTCATGTAGAAATTCAGCATAAAGATGTACTAAGTGACTTGGTCATGTAAAACAAATATCTGGTCAACTTAGGATTCAAACGCATCATTGTTTCAAGAGTACATACAACTAACAAGAATTCTGTACTCTCAGAGACAAGTGCCAACAGTAAAATGAGCAAAAAAATATCCAGTGCCCAGTAAAGAGAAAGGAGAGATTATCGTGATTCAAATAATCTCTATCTAACTAAGCCATCATATAGACAAATTATGAAAGCCTTAGAAAAATAATATTTTCCTGCAAGAATGGAGATTGAAGATGCACTCTTGAGTATAAAAAAATTAAATTTAAGAAATCAGCATTTTGAAAGTAGTGGCCTAATAATATTGGAAAGGACATTGCAAAAATACTGTTGTAAATATGGTTTACATACTTATATGTAAATTTAATTTTGTTATTGAGAAATATAAGTTGCATGCTGAATCATAATAATTATTTACAAGCAGTGTCTCTAACTTTCAAATAAATTAACAAGGCTTATAAAGTGGAGGAGCATACCAAGGGTTGTAAAATGAACTATATTTTTCACTGTGGCAGAGGGATTAAATTTTTTTTTAATTTTTGTAACTATTTTTATAGAAATATGCATTTACCTATGCATCTGATAAAACTATAAGTAGCTGATTTTATAAAGAAAATAAGATTATAATCTTTCAAACTTTGTGGAAGGAAAAATATTGTATATTTAAATAGCAAATAACCAGAAAGTAAAGTAACATACAGCTATATAACCATAATAAATCCAGAAGCAACAAACATGAAAATAAATATAACTATGTCAAATTCTTTGATCAAAAGGTAAAGACTTTAAGACTATGGTAATGATTTCACAAAGCTCTCTTAGTTTGCAAGAAACAAATATATATAAAATTATTCAAAATGCCTAAAAATTCCTCAAAGAAATAGTAGGAAAACACAGAATAAAAAAGGAGAGGAGTGCTGATACTAGGAAGACAAAAATTCAAAGTAAAAAGCATAACATTATCAGTCACCATATACATAAAGAAATATCAATTCAAAGATTTCAGTGACTCAGAGACTAGACATTAAACTTAAAAAGTAACAAACTGTTCACCCATGGCTGATTCATATCAGTGTATGGCAAAAACCACTACAATATTGTAAAGTAATTAGCCTCCAATTAAAATAAATTAATTAATTTAAAAATGTAACAGACTAGATCTGCAATTTTGTTATGGTAATAAGGGGTAGATGGTTGTTGGCAATGTTTAGACAAAAAATATCTAAAAGGAAGGTTTTTAGCTACAAAGAATAATAAAATCAAGTAAGTAATTGCTTTACTTTAACAAAGTTTGACATAGTTAATCTTGCATATTTATGATAAAATGTATGTAAATCTAAAAACCTATATAAACTGAAGAAAATTTGTTGGTTTTAGTCTCAGATACAAGTAACTACTTTGTTCAAGATAGTAAAGTAATGAGAAAGATATATTTTTTCAAACTTTGTTGATATAAAAGTGGAAGATGTCAAAGAAAATTAATTGGATAGAAAGGTTATAGAATATTTTTATAACTATGCTATGCTATAAGTGCCAATGTAAGAAGAATTATTTTGATAAATGTTATTTATTCTGTGGTACACCTGGGAATTTTCTGATAATTTTCATACATATTTCAAATATAGCATAAAGAATTAAATACAGTTGGATTTAGTAATTCTGGATTTAATAATGCTATAATGCTATAATATAGCTATAATGCTATAATTTAATAATGCTATAATCTTGCTTACCCAGCTTTCTCCTTGAGTCATTGGATATTGACTCCTTCCTTTTAAGAATATCTACACTCATTAAAATACTGTCATGGTTTCTGTAACATAGACTTGATAAAATGAAAACCTTACTTGTTTTTACTAGCACTTATCAATGATATTTTCACTTCTCCCTAGTGCATTCTAGAAATATAGGAGGTTATTTTTGATTGTCACAATAATTACAGGACATTACAGGCTGTATCAGAAAAAATAATTAATGAGCATCCCATAAAACTTTCAATATACTAACAATTACTCATGTTGATGATAAATATGTTCATAATTATTGAAGACTAGAATATCACCCTGCTTTGAATGTAAATGCAAATTGTTTTGCTATGATTTTATTATACACTCTAGTGATCAGGAATGAAACCATATAAATTGAGGGAAAACTCTGTTCCACTTGGAACATTGCTAAATTAGGTAATAATTTCAGAAAATTAAACCAGTAGTACCAATATAGCACAGTTTTTGAGATGCCAATCAGAGAACTATCAATAACCTCAGAGATGCAGTTGACACCACCCTAATGGCAGAAAGGGAAGAGTAACTAAAGGGCTTATTAATGAAGGTAAAAGAGGAAGTGAAAAAGCTGACTTAAAACTAAGCATTCAAAAAACTAAGATAACAACATCCAGTCCCATCACTTTATAGCAAGTAGATGGAAAAAAATGGAAACAGTGACAGACTTTATTTTCTTGAGCTCAAAACCCCAGGAAGTGGTGACTGCAGCCATGAAATTAAAAGACACTTTCCCCTTGAAAAATAAAATGTAAAAAACATTTATGACAAATCTAGACAATGTATTAAAAAGCAGAGACATTAGTTTGCCTACAAAGGTCTGTCTAGTCAAAGCTGTGGTTTTTCCAGTAAAGTACAGATGAGAGTTGGACTGTAAAGAAGGCTGAGTGCTGAAGAATTGATGCTTTTGAGCTATGGTATTGGAGAAGACTCTTGAGAGTCCCTTTGAACAGCAAGGAGATCAAATCAATCCTAAAAGAAATCAACCCTGAATACTCATTGAAAGGACTGATGCTGAAGCTGAAGCTCCAATACATTGGTCACCTGATGCAAAGAGCTGACTCATTGCAAAACACCCTGACACTGGGAAAACTGACGGCAGGAGGAGAAGCAGGCAACAGAGGATGAGATCATTGGATGGCATCACTGACTCAATGGACATGAATTTGAGCAAGCTCTGGAAGACAGTAATGGAAAGGGAAGACTGGTGTGCTGCATCCATGATGTTGCAAAGAGTTGGACATGTCTGAATGAGCAAAAAATATAACATATCTGTATAATTTTATATCTGAAGCTATTTCATCCAAGTTGTTTATTTATAAGCTTGGATTTATGAAGGTACATGCTTCTGATGACTTCATCGGAATCAGATATTCATATTCTTTTACTATATGTTAACTTTGAAATTGTCTATTATTTTACCAAATGAGTTTAGCTTTTAAATTATGTACCTAGTTATTTTACCTATGTATAGTGGGTTTGACAGAGACCATTTGTTTAACTATAATATCCTCTTTTACCTGTCTTTAGCAACAGAATGTTGTTAACCAGAGTAGAGTCCTCTCTACCTAGGCAGAAATTGCATTACACAGAATTCATTGCATTTTTTTGTCTCTTTGTAAGTTTTTGCCAATGGGAAATGAGTGGAATGTACGTGAGAAACATCAAGCTTTGATCTTTAAAGTTTGAGGTGTGTGTGTGTTTTTCAGGAATTTGGTTCTAATGATGGCACATTAGTATCAGTCATGTCCTCATACATTTGAGGACAAAAAACCATACAGTGGTTGAAAAGCAAGATAGAACATAGTCGGGCTGTCTATCAGAACCAGATGATCTGTCTACCTCAGAGTTGTCACCTAAGTGGCAAATACACTCCTATCTTTTTAAATGTACTTTATTTGGCATTCTCTTTATTAAACAAACTTAGCATATAACATAAATACACCAACATTATCCAATAGTTGTCATTAAAAGTCAGTCTGATGGTGTTGAGAACCAATGTTTGAAATTACTGAATATGTATATTGAATTGAGAGATATGTAAATTTTATTACACATTGTAATAGTTGTGTTATGCTGTGTTTAGTCACTCGGTCATGTCTGACTCTTTGCAACCCCATGTGCTGTAGCCCGCCAGGCTCCTCTGTTCATGGGGATTCTCCAGGCAAGAAAACTGGAGTGGGTTGCCATGCCCTCCTCTGGGGGATCTTCCCAACCCAGGGGTCAAACTCAGGTCTCCTGAATTGCAAGTGGATTCTGTACCATCTGAGCCACCAGGGAAGCCCTTTCTGGTTTGTGTGTGTGCTCAGTCGCTCAGTCATATCAGATTCTTTGTGATCCCATGAACTGTGGCCTGCCAGCCTCCTCTGTCCATGGGATTTCCCAGGTAAGAATACTGGAGTGAGTTGTCATTCCCTTCTCCATGGGATCTTTCTGAACCAGGAATGGATCCCATGTCTTCTGCACTGGAAGGCGGATTCTTTAACACTGAGCCACCAGGAAAGTTTAAGGATCAGGATATCCTGAATTTGAATTTGATCTGCACGCAGCTGTTCCTCTTCTGTAAAGTGGGAATGTAATAGGCACTTATTCATCCCTTTATCTGCTGCTGCTGCTGCTAAGTCACTTCAGTCGTGTCCCACTCTGCATGACCCCATAGACGGCAGCTCACCAGGCTCCCCTGTCCCTGGGATTCTCCAGGCAAGAACACTGGAGCAGGTTGCCATTTCCTTCTCCAATGCGTGAAAGTGAAGTCGTTCAGCTGTGTCTGACTCTTAGCGACCCCACAGACTGCAGCCTACAAGGCTCCTCCATCCAAGGGATTTTCCAGGCAAGAGTACTGGAGTGGGGTGCCATTGCCTTCCCCGCCCTTTATCTGACAAACAATAATTTGAGACACAGCTTCACCTGGGGAAGTTATTCAAACTCCATTCATAGTAATGATAGCTAATTTAATAAATATTAGCTACAGTGGCTACTGCATGCCAGGTGTACACAGCAGTATGCAAGAGCCATAAGAGCTCTCTCATGCAATTTACAATTCAGTGTTAGAGACAGGATTAAGTGAGAAATGCCCAATACCTGGGATATGTTAAAAATTCAACAAATGTTTATTTTCTTATAGGACTTTCATACATTTTGCAGGGTGGTACTAATCTGTCTGCAATGCGGGAGATTTGGGTTCAATTCCTGGGTTGGGAAGATCCCCTGGAGGATGGCATGGCAACCCACTCCAGTATTCTTGCCTGGAGAATCCCATGGACATAGGAGGCTGGCAGTCTACAGCCCATAGGGTCACAAAGAGTTGGACACGACTGAACAATTAACACTTTGACTGCTAAGTAAAGATTGTCATATGCTTGGCACACAATAATTCCTCAGGTATGAAACCTATGATGTTATTGTCAGGTATGCTCAGCATTTGCAAAGCCCTGGATAATGGAGTTTAGACAGCACAGGAAACCAAAATCATCAGTACAAAAAATAACTAATATTTACTGAGCAAGAAGCAGGCAACAGAGGGTGAGATGTTTGGATGGCATCACCAACTCAATGGACATGAGTTCAAGCAAGCTCCTAGAGATGGTGAAGGACAGGGAAACCTGGCATGTTGTGGTCCATGGGATCACAAAGAGTTGGATATGACTATGCAACTGAGCAACAACAACAAATTGCTTCATGACCACATCCATGATAAGCGCTTTGCGTAAATTGTCTTCCCTGCCTCAGTAAGTGGTGACTCCATTCCTCAAGTTAAACACTTTGGAATCATCTTTGATCTCTCTCTCATGTCGGATCCCAGTTCCCTGACCATCAAAATGGAATCCATGCCCCCTGCTGTGCAAACACAGAGTCTTCACCACTGGGCCCCCAGGGAAGTCCCCACACACATTTTATTTTGCTTTAATTTCTTATTTTTTTTTTCATGCATACAATTTCTATCCAGAATCTGACCACATCTTACCTCTTACTGCTTCCAAATCAATCAAAGATACTAGCTCTCACCTGGACAGTTGCAACAGCCTTCTGTCTGGTCTCCCTGCTTCCTGGCTCTTCTACAATCTATTGTCACATGGCAGCCAAGGAAATCCTCTAAAAGCTTTCATCTCCTCCCTTTGTGGTTGCAAACCCTCACTGGTTCCAATCTCACTCAGAGTAAATGCCAAAGCCCTGGCAGTAGACTGCCAGATCCTACACACCTCGAGCCCCACTTCCTCTCTGAAGCCATTTAGTCTACCCGCCCCTTTCCCCACTTCATGCCAGCGACACTGACCTTTCTACCTTTCTGTGTACATGCCAGGCTTGCCCCTGGCTCAGGACTTTTGCACACATTCGTTTCTCTGTCTGGAAGTGTCTTCCCCCAGATGAATTGTTTCTTTATTTCATTCAGGGGTTGGCTTAGAAGTCATCTCTTATCTGGAAGACCTTTGCAGACCATCCTGAAGTGAAAAAGCTCCTCCCCACCCTGACACTCTATCCTCCATAGTGTGCCTTATCTATCTTTGTGGTACTTCCCACCACCTGCTGTGTTAAATATTTATTGGTTTATTGTCTGCCTTTCCTCGACAGACGCCATGGAGGCAGGGACTGTGGTTTGCTCACTGGTGTGACAACTTGGCACATGATCGAACCTCACTGAATGCACGTTAATCCCAAGCATGATCCTGTGCACTAGATTTTGTTCTCCATCTACTTTTCAGATCAGGAAAACAGGCTGACAGATTTGCAGGAAATTGCCCATAATCACAAAATTTTAGGCAAGTGATGGACCCAGGCAGTGCGGGACTCAAGATCTTTAAAAAATGTTTTTAAATTAATTCGCCTATTTTATTTTTGACTGTGATGGGTCTCCATTGCTGCACAGTCTTTCTCTAGTTGTGGCGAGTGGAGCCTACTTTCTAGTTACGGTGAGAAAACTTCTTATTGTGGTGACTTATTGTGGTGCCTGTTGCAAATCACAGGCTCTAGAGGATGTGGGCTCGGTAGTTGTGGCACATGGCCTTAGTTGCTCTGAGGCATGTGGAATCTTCCCAGACCAGGGACTGAACCCATGTGCCCTGGATTGGCAGGTGGATTTTTAACCACTGTACCACCAGGGAAGTCCATCAGGTCAGTTCTTTTAACATCAAAGCCATACACACTTTGCTGTAGGTAGAGCAACACCAATTCTGAAAGGTCACCCTGTCAAGTTCATGCTGGTCCGATGCCCTGAATAGGGATTGTTGTTGTTCAGTCACCCAGTTGTGTCTGAGTCTTTCCAACCCCATGGACTGCAGCATGCCAGGCCTTCCTATCCCTCACCATCTCCTGTACTTTGTTTAAGCTCATGTTCATTGCATCAGTGATGTCGTCCTGCCATCTCATCCTCTGACGCCCTCTTCTCCTTCTGCCTTCAATCTTTCTCAGCATAAGGGACTAGCAAGACAAAAAAAAAAGATATATAATTTTTGACTTCAGTAGGTTCAGAAAGAAAACTATTTCAAGTCATGGAGTCCTTGAGAATGAACGGAACAAAACCATCAGATGTATTTTCCAGGAGCTGAGCTGGCAGTTCCCACCTTGTGTTGCCTCTCACAGTGACCCCCAGGGCATCTGACTTCTCCACTCAGGGAGTCTCCCCAAGGCCATGGCAAGCCAGGCCTGGATTTGATGTTGTCTTCTCTGGCAGCTGGTGATGTTTACACTGATGCCGAAGCCACTAACATCTCTGGTGCTCTATTTCCTTCAAACAGGGAGCTGGCAGGCAGGCACCTCAATACTGGGGCCAGCTGCTGGTGGGGGCATTAGAGGGAAGTCAGGGGAGGCTGTCTAGCCAAAGAAAGGGCTTGCTTAGGGCCAAGTTTATCTGGGGCACTCTGCCCGCTACTTCTACTGTGGTTTCTCCCAGCTAAGAGTTTATCCAATTCCTGGGCCAATAAATATTTATCTGCCAAAAGACTAATCCTGTGTCTCAATTAAGTTTTCACTTATTGTTCACTGTCATTTTTGCTGTGATAATGGTAGAGGTACAGGTTCTGTGGAGTAGAGCAGAGGGGCCTAGATAATGTAGAAGACTCTGAAGCATTTCTCAAAGCATGCTGCAGGGGAGGCCGGGGTGCAATGACCACCACTTCCGTCATCTGAATAACATGTCTGAGCTGCTCAATATCATTAATTCATTTAATCGGGGTCTCACCAGTGAAGTTGGACTGGGGCCCCAGCAGTGACCTCATAGAACAGAGAGCCTAGACAGAGAGACTGACAAGTAAATAGTTACTACTGCCAGAGTGATGGGTTTCTTCAATGCGAGGCTGTACAACATGAACCTTGGTATCAAGTCTTAGATCAGCTACTTAGCTATGTAATCAGGGGAGGTGAATTCATCTGCCTTTAAGTGACTGACCTTAAATTTAATTCAAGACCGCCTTTAATTCACAGTCCTTTAAGTGAATGACAGAGGGTTCAAGTCTAAGCAGTCTGGCCTCACCCCTCTTGTGCCTCAGGTTCCTCATCTGTAAAATTGGGATAAAAATAGTAGCAATCCCTCAAGAGTCCTGTAGGCTATGCTCAGTTAGGATTTTTATCCAAAGGTTAATGAGAACACTTGCTTTTTTTTTTTTTTTTTTAATTTTTTGGCCACGCAGTGCATGGGATTTTAGTTCCCTCACCAGGGAACTTACACTATGAGAGCACAGAGCCTCCAGAGTCCTAACCACTGGAGCACTAGGGAATTCCCTGAGAAGACTTGCTTTAAGGCAAGGAGAGAGGTACTCAGCTTTGTATAGACTGGCCCCTGCTCACTAGAATGCCCGCCCTGCCTTGTTTTCCGTCTCTGTCTACACACACCCCTCAGCCATACACAAGCAGCCTTTCCTAGTTATACTGAGCCGCTGGCTTCTGGCACCCTCCTGAGGTCTAAGCTCATGGCACCCTGTATGACAACTATTCCATCTCCTCATTTCCACTCTGAGCTCCAAGAGATCTCCCGTACCCATACTATTTCCCAAGATTCCTCTGAACTGCCATATAGTCTGGCACAGAGAAGTCGTAACAAAATGGTTAAGAACTCAGCTTTTCAGTCAAAGCTGGATTAAAATCTTGGCTTTGCTGCTTTTGTTGGACAAATCTCTTCACCTTTCTGTGACTCAGTTCCTTCATCTACACAACGGGGAAAATAATAGTATGTATTCACCTAGTAAGATTGCTCGGAGGACTGCATATGATGATGTGCATAGAAGCATTTAGCATCTTGTTCAACAAATAGCAGTAACTTGTATTATTATTAATAACCTACTGTTACATCTTCCCTGTAGCTCAGACAGTAAAAAAATCTGCTTGCAATGCAGGAAACCCATATTCCATCCCTGGGTCAGGAAGATCCTCTGAAGAAGGGAATGGCAATCCACTCCAGTATTCTTGCCTGGAGAATCCTGTGGACAGAGGAACCTGGTGGGCAACAGACCATGGAGTCACAAAGAGTTGGACACGACTGAATGACTAAAGCTACTGCTGTTACACTAAGTTAAAACCAGAACCAGTGCCTGGTATGTGAAATATAAACAAACACAATAAAGCAGACTATGAAACATTATGAAATGTGTGTTTCCATTTTGGTTAAAACATAGGAAAATGCTATAAGGGTTATACTTACATATTAAGAGAAGTATGTCTGGGTTTTAATTTTCTTTTAAAAATTTCTGCAGTGAATATTTATTACTTGTGGTGTGAAAACAAAGACTTTCACCAAAAAGCATACCATGAAGGTGCTATCAGCAAATAGTTATTGATATATAAAATGAGATAAACCAAGAAGCCATAAAAGCAATTCAGTAACTTTCTATGGCCAACAATTTTTCTGTGGTCAAAAAAGGATAACTATGTTTTTGATTTTGTTTTTGTTTTTGCCCAGTCTGGATTTTATCTCAGCTATTCTAATTAAGTTCTTTTTAATCAAAACCTCCAAGGAATGATTGCATCTTTACTCAGAGTCCTCATTTCTAAATTGCAATAGTTGTTATGCTTTACTCATTGGCTTTCTCAAATTATGTTCTTTAGACATACATTTCTTACTAATTACTGCTTAACAAGGCATTTACTATCCTACAGTCTGCTCCTGAAAAGCCATCTGCTTGACTTCTTAATGAAAACGGTTATGTCTGGTTCCTCCACCACATCTCTAATTAGTGATCTGTGCTAGTTCCTCTTCTACCGTATTCCTTCGATCTAGATGTCTGCTGTCTTGCACTGAGCAAATGGAAGCTATTCTAGAGCCCATTTCAGGGAAAAGGCAAACAACAATTCTGCCTGAAAATGCATGTAATCAGTGAGCTTCCATTGCGTTGTGTGATGATTCTCCTCGTGAATCACCATTAAACATACTCAAGGAGCAGGTGACAAGGGGCAGTTTTACTGTAAAACTATCCCTCCCACAACCATCAAGAAGCTAAACACAATATTCTAAACCTAAAACAAAGTTCTTATGCTATTATAAAGTGTTCACGCTAAATCAGCTGTTGGCAACACTGAATTTCTGCCAGAAATGTTTAGTTTTTCATTATCTAAATTATTTCCATGTTCAATAGGTGACATAATTTCAAATTACTTTAGGCTTTTAAAAATACATTTTATAGTTATAGTTAGTTCATGATTGTAGTTTCATTTACAAAACATTACCTGAATAAAATATTCCTCAATACATCACTGATAATAGTAGAATAGGGAATATTAATCATAGCATAGACTTCTTATTTTTATTAGACTATATATTAAAGATAAATAGTAAAGTTCATGATATGGTAAAAATGTACCTTAACATATGAAAAAAAATATTCAGGTTATAAAATATTTAAGAATTTATTATGAAGAAACTATCACCCCAAGCAGATTTATTTGTGTTTACTCCCTATAGAGGCCTTCCAATTTAATAGCTTGCTTAGAAAGCAATACACTTACATTCAGACAATTAATAACAGAGCCTAATGCAAGGTAAAAGTTCATGTTTTATGAAGGAATTCCTATGTTTTGGTAATTTGTATGTAGTTCTAGATAAACACTTTTTTATTAAAAAGAGAAGCAAACTATAAATAATTGCTTAGTGGATGCAGAAGCAAGTGAAAATTTTAAAATTCAAAAATATATTTTGTGCTTTAGTATAAGACATGAACAAAGGGTATCAGAATTAGGAATTTCTGTCTAAACAAATAGAATTAATTTCAGTGTTAACCTAACACGTCATTTGATAACTCATTGAATGATGTAATTATAGCATTCTTATTCTGATGACAAATAGAAAGTGGTTAAAAAATTAATTGTGAGATGGATTTGACTATATATCATAGAAATAATGCTGCTACTTCCAATATGCATTTTGAGTGAACAGGACCCAAATTAATGCAATGTGTATTGTTTTGGAAATCTACCTTTCAAATATAATTCATAGGAATCATCCTCACCTGCTGATTTCTCACTGAGGTGGTAAGTTTCCAAGCAAAGTGTTTCATATTGTAGCTCTCATTACACTCACAGCTCATAAGAGGGAGTAAGTTTAACACTTAGAAAGAAATGCTCCTGGATGAATAATCAATGTAAACTGAAATAACTTTTGTCCCTTAGAAAATATGAATACTCGGAATCTGAATGTCCTGTCAAATTACTCACATATTCTTTTTCAAGCATACACATATAACAATCGTCTATCTATATCACAAAAACAGAAGAGATTGTTACATTTCACTGTGGAATAATTCTTAGTCTAACTGGCAAAAGTTAAAATGGGTACTTGAATATAGCTAAAGAATTTATGTTGCCAAACCATTTATTTAAGTGACAAAAGTAGATTAAGTTCAATAATCCTTACAGTAATAAATTGAATTGCAATAATAGGGAAAACATTCCCAATGGCTTTTAACTTTCTAAGCCCATTTAATACTTTGGAGTAATGGACATTAGTTTTACATTAAAGGTGAATATGTTTCACATTAAAATAATGAACATTAGATACTTCCTTTAAAGCCTTACAGAGTGTATTGCATGAATAGATGTGACTCCGAAATACACCATTTCATAAATTAAAAAAAGTTATAGGATAAATATACACAGTATAAATACTTGTATTTATGGACATTACAATGTCCACATTGTAAATGACAGCATCACATCAGAGGAAAATTTTCAGATATATGAATATGACACTTGTTTATTTGGAAAACTTTCTTAATCATATTTATTTCTTTTGAGGTACAGCAAATTCCCACTGGCTATCTGTTTTACATATGGCAGTGTATATGTTACATTCATTGATATAATAACTGTCCAAGTCAGGTCTTAAAACTACTACTTTTTTTTTTTTACTACTCTATTTTAATAAGATTTATTAACTTATGATCTTTCAGTGTGACCAGATCAATCTGTAATCTCAGAAATAGGAATTATTTTTTATAAATTTTCTTTAGAATGTTCAGCATATATGTTATGCTACAAATTAATAGTCACATAATCTTGTATATGTTAGCAAGAAAAGGAATTTTTTTTTAAATTTCTATTTGCAATTTACTGGCACTGAGAACGTGTTCTTTGGAACAAAATTTGTTTTCTAAATGTATGCCTCCAGATTGACAATTCCCACACATATAAATAAATGCCTAAAAGTGCAGTGAGGTCATCTATCTTTATTTCAAACTAGAAGTCAGCAACGGTAACTAATAAGGACTGATGGGAGAGGCAAAGTTGCTAATTGGTAAATAACAGAGTCTAAAACATCACCTGGCAAACCTTTGTTATCGAACAAATGCTATAATTTGGTTGATGTTTCTATTTTATTTGTATGTGTAAATGCTGAAATTCAAATAAAGTCTGGCATTCTTTTTCTCAAAAAACAATTTTGAGAAACTGGTTATATACTGGGGGGTGTTGGTGGGAGCGGGGAACTAACTCAAAAAAACCTCATGTGTTCCAATGCTAATAGCAACACTATTAGCCAGGATATAAAAGCAGTATAAGCGTCCATTAACAGATGAATATGTAAGGAAAATGTAATACACACACACACACACATATACATTCATACAATGGAGTACTATTCAGTCACAAAAAATAATGTGATTTATCTATTTATTTTGCCATTTGCAACAATATGGATGGACTTAGTAGAGAAGGAAATGGCAACCCACTCCAGTATTCTTGCCTGGCTAATTTCACGGACAGAGAAGACTGGCAGGGTACAGCCCATAGTGTTGCAAAAATTTGGATACGACTAAGCAACTGAGCATGAATGCACAGGTAGACTTGGAGGGTATTACGGTAAATAAAATGTCAGATAAAGAAAGATAAATACCACATTGTGTCATGTATATGTGAAATCTAACAAAATATAGCAAACAAGTGAACACAACAAAAAAGAAGCAGACTACAGATAAAGAGAACAAGCTAGTAGTTGCCAGTGGGGAGGTGGGGCAAGACAAGAGTAGGGAATTAAGATGTTCAAACAACTATGTATTAAGAGGTGGCTGGACCCACCAAATACAAATACATTGTCCCAGGACACTTGGTGTATCAGTGACAAGGCTGTGACTATGTTTTTCAAAAAATGTTTTTGTGTAAAACAGCACAATAAGACCTAGAGGGAATGATAATTTGGTTACAATTCAGGATTTGGAAATAAATTTATTGTTTGTAAAAAAAAAAAAGGAATATACTGCACAGCACAGGGAATATAGGCAATATCTTATAATAACCACATAAGGAATAGAACTTTAAAACTGTGAATCACTATGTTGTATACTTGAAACAGATTGGTGCAAAAGTAATTGTGGTTTTGCATTGTTGAAATTTGCAGTTTAATATTGGAATACATTCTTAAATAAATGTAGTTATGTTACACATCATTTTTAATGTGCATTTCTCACTTTATGTTTTTTGCTAAAGAATTATTACTTGTTGTGTATTCTGTATTTATTTTCTACTAGGGAAATGATACTCGTGCATGCCAGGAGTACCTTATAGGTACCTTGTGTGTAGCAGGAACCAGAAGAAAGGAAGGAGCAGTGTCCCCACAGAGGCTGAGTCAGACTTGCCTGTGAGAGTCCCGGAGTATCCAGTGGCCACCTGGGTTGACAGTTTGGCCTGAGTTCAAACAACAGGGAGGGAACCCAGCCTCACCCTTCAACAGAAAATTAGATTAAAGATTTAATGAGGACGACCCCTCCTATCAGAACAAGACTCAGTTTCACAGTCAGTCTTTCCCATCAGGAAGCTTCCATCAGCCTCTTATCCTTATTCATCAGAGGGCAGACAAAAAGAAAATCACAACCAGAGAAAACTAATCAAACTGATCACAGGGCCACAGCCTTGTCTAGCTCAAAGGAACTATGAGCATTTCCATGAAGGGTCACTCAAGATGGACAGGTAATAGTGGAGAGTTCTGAAAAAACGTGGTCCATTGGAGACAAGAATGGTAAACCACTTCAGTATTCTTGCCATGAGAACCCCATGAAAAGTATGAAAAGGCAAAAAGATATGGCACTGAAAGATAGGTAGGTAGGTGTACAATATGCTAATGGAGAAGAATGGAAAAATAATTCCTGAAAGAATGAAGAGATGGAGCTAAAGCAAAAATAATGCCCAGTTGTGGATGGGAATGTGATGGAAGTAAGTCCGATGCTATGAAGAGGAATATTGTGTAGGAACCTGGAATTAAGGTCCATGAATCAAGGTAAATTGGAAGTGGTCAAACAGGAGATGGAAAGAGTGAACATCAACATTTTAGAAATCATTGAACTAAAATGGACAGGAATGGGTGAATATAATTCAGATGAGCATCATATCAGCTATTACTGTGGGCAAGAATCCCTTAGAAGAAGCAGAGTAGCCATCATAGTCAACAAAAGAGCCCAAAATGCAGTTCTTGGGTGCAATCTCAAAGTGACAGAATGATCTGTTCTTTTCCAAGGCAAATCATTCAATTTCACAGTAATCCAAGTCTATGCCACAACCACAAATGCCAAAAAAGCTAAAATTGAACAGCTCTATGAAGACCAACAAGACCTTCTAGAACTAACAGTCCCAAAAAATGTCCTTCTCATTATAGGGGACTGGAATGCAAAAGTAGGAAGTTAAGCATTAGCTGGAGCAAAGGGCAAATTTGGCCTTGGAGTACAAAATGAAGTAGGGGAAAGACTAAGAGAGTTTTGTGAAGATAACACACTGGTCATAGCAAATACCTTCTTCCAACAACACAAGAAATGACTCGACACATGGATATCAACAGATGGTCAATACTGAAATCAGGTTGATTATATTATTTGCAGCCGAAGATGGATAAACTCCATATAGTCAGCAAAAACAAGACCAGGAGCTGACAGTGGCTCAGATCATTAACTCGTTATTGCACAATTCAGACTTGAAGAAAGTAGGGAAAACCACTATACCATTCAGGTATGACCTAAATCAATGCCTTACGGTTATGTAGTGGAAGTGACAAATAGATTCAAGGGTTTAGGTCTAATACACAAGGTGCCTGAAAAACTATGTAAAGAGGTTTGTGACATTGTACCAGAGGCAGTGATCAAGACCAGCCACAAGAAAAGAAAATGCAAAAAGGCAAGATGGTTGTCTGAGGAGGTCTTAAAAATACCTGAGAAAAGAAAAGAAGCTAAAGGCAAAGGAGAAAAGGAAAGATATACTCATCTGAATGTAGAGTTCCAAAGAATAGCACAGAGATATAAGAAAGCCTTCCTCAGTGATCAATACAAAGAAATAAAGGAAAACAACAGAATGGAAAAGACTAGAATCTCTTCAAGAAAGCTAGGTATATCAAGGGAACATTTCATGCAAAGATGGACACAATAAAGGACAGAAATGGCATGGAGCTAACAGAAACTTAAGATATTTTTTTTAAAGGTGACAAGAATACACCAAAGAACTATACAAAAAAAAAAAAAAAAAAAAAAGATCTTAATGATCCAGATAACCACAATTGTGTGATCAGTCACCGAGAGCCGGGCATCCTTGAATACAACCTCAAAAGGACCTTAGGAAGCATCACTATGAACAAACCTAATGGAGGTGATGGAATTCCATCTCAGATATATCAGTCCTAAAAAATGAAGTTGTTAAAGTACTGCACTTAATATGCCAGCACATTTAGAAATCTCAGTTTTCATTCCAATCCAAAAGAAAGGCAATGCCAAAGAATGTTCAAATACTGCACAATTGCACTCATCTCACACTAGAAGGTAATGCTCAAAATTCTCCAAGCAAGGCTTCAACAGTATGTGAAGCAAGAAGTTTCAGATGTTCAAGCTAGATTTAGAAAAAGCAGAGGAACCAGAGATCAAATTACAAACAGCTGTTGGATCATATAAAAGAGAGAGTTCCAGAAATACATCTACTTCTGTTTTATTGACTATGCCAAAGCCTTTGACTGTGTGGATCTCAACAAACTGGAAAATTCTCCAAGAGATGGGAACACCAAACCACCTTATCTGTCCCCTGAGAAATCAGTATGCAGGTCAAGAAGCAACAGTTAGAACCGGTCATGGAACAACAGACTGGTTCCAAATTGGGAAAGGAATACATTGAAGCTGTGTATTATCACCTTGGTCATTTAACTTATATGCAGAGTACATCATATGAACTACCAGGCTGGATGAAGCACAAGCTGGAATCAAGATTGCCAGAAGAAATATCAATAACTTCAGATATGCAGAACACACAGCCCTATGGCAGAACACAAAGAGGAACTGAAGCACCCCTTGTTGAAAGTGAAAGAGGAGAGTGAAATAGCAGGCTTAAAAGCCAACATTCAAAAAATGAAGATCTAGACATCTGGTCCCATCACTTCATGGCAAGTAGATGGGGAAACAATGTAAACAGTGACAGACTTTATTTTCTTGGGCCCCAAAATCACTGCAAATGTTGACTGCAGCCATGTAATTAAAAGACACTTGCTACTTGGAAGAAAACCTATGACCAACCTAGACAGAATATTAATGAGTTATTACTTTGCTGACAAAGTTCCATCTAGTCAAAGGTATAGTTTTTCAAGTAGTCATGTATGGATGTGAGAGTTGGTCCATAAAGAAAGCTGAGCATCAAAGACGCTTTTGAATTTTGGTGTTGGAAAAGACTCTTCAGAGTCCCTTGGGCGGCAAGGAGATGAAATAGTCAATCCTAAAGGAAATCAGCCCTGAATATTCTTTGGAAAGACTGATGCTGAAGCTCAAGCTATAATATTTTGTCCTTCTGATGCAAAGAACTGACTCGTTGGAAAAGACCCTGATTCTGGGAAAGATTGAAGGCAGGAAAAGGGGGCAACATAGGATGAGATGGTTGGATGGCATCACTGACTCAATGGACATGAGTGTGATGAAACTTCAGGAGTTGGTGATGGACAGAGAAGCGTGGTGTGCTATAGTCCATGGGGTCGCAAAGAGTCGGGACATAACTGAGTGACTGAACTGAACTGAACTGACAGAAATAATGTTAGACAAAAAGAAAATTCAAGGAACTTTCTTATTTGAGTTCAAAATGGGTAAAAAATCACTGGAGACAACTGGTAACATCAACATTTCATTTGGCCCAGTAATTACTAATGGAAGCACAGTGCAGTGGTGGTTCGTGAAGTTTTGCAAAGTGATGAGAACCTTGAAGATGAAGAATGCAGTGGCTGGCCATCAGAAGTTAAGCTATCAATCATCAAACAACTACATGAGAACAACTACTTCTAACAACTACATGAGAAATTGCTGAAGAACTCAACATTGACCATTCTATGGTCATTCAGCATTTAAAGCAAATCGAAAAAGTGAAAAAAAAACCTTGGTCAATGGGTCCCTCATGTGTTCCCCGGGGAAGGGGGGCGGAATTCATCATATTGCTGTGTCTACTCATATTCTACACAACAACAACAAACCATTTCTTGATCAGATTGTGGTGTGCAATGAAAAGTAGATTTTATATGACATCCAATGATGATCAGCTTAGTGGCTGGACCAAGAAGTTCCAAAGCATGTCCCAAAGTCAAACTTGCACCACAAAAAAGATCAGGGTCACTGGTGGTCTGCTGCCTGTCTGATCCACTACAGTGCTAAAAATACTGGTGATGCCACTACATATAAGAAGTATGCTCATCAAATCAATGAGATGCCCAGAAACTGCAACACCTGCAGTCAGTATTGGTCAACAGAATGGGCCCAGTCCTTCTCCACAACAGTCCCCAACCACACATCTCACAACCAATGCTTCAAAAGTTGAACAAACTGGGATATGAAGTTTTGCTTCATCAGCCATATTCACCTGACCTCTGGCAAACCACCTACTATTTCTCCAAGCATCTCAATGACTTTTTGCAGGGAACATGCTTCCACAAGCAGCAGGAATCAGAAAATGCTTTCCAAGAGTTTGTTGAATCCCACAGCATGGATTTGTATGCTATAGGAGTATAGAAATTTATTTCTTGTTGGCAAAAATATGTTGATTACAATGGTTCCTTTTTTGGTTAATAAAAATGTGTTTAAATCTAGTTAAAATTATTTAAAATTCATAGTCCAAAGCCACAGTTATTTTCCCCCAACTTAAATATAATATTGTATGCCAACTAAACCTTAATTAAAGAAAAGAAAAAAGAATGAAGCTTGGTATCATTTCTCCCTAATTTCAACCTATTTTATAAAGCTGTAGCTAATACTGCATTGTTGTATTTTAGCAAACAGACACATAGTTCAACTGATTTCAATTGAGAGCTCCAAATAAGTTCATACATATATAATCAATTAACTTACCATAAAAGAACCAAAAATATACAATGGGGAAAAGGTAGCCTCTCCAATAAATGATCACGGGAAAACTGGACAATCGTATACAAAAGAATGAAACTGGAATGATCTTATACCATACACAAAAATGTATTCAAAATAAAAACTTAAAGACATAAAGTCATAAAAAAAACAACCTAGGCTGTAAGCTTGTTAAATAGGCCTTGAAGATGACTTTTTGCATCTTCTTCCAGAAAGAAAGGTGATAAAAGAAAAAAAAGAAAAAAATAGCAAGTAGGTCTGCATCAAACTAAAAAGGTTCCGCAGAGGAAAGAATCTATCAATAAAATGAAAAGGCAACTTATGGAATGGTAATAAATTTGCAAATCATATATCAAATACATCATTAATTTACAAAAAATTAAGTATTTACACAATTCAAAAATAATGATAAAGCAATCCTGTTGAAAATGGGCAGAGGATCTGAAAAGATTAGAAAAAAAGACATAGAAATGGTCAGCATGCATATGAAAACGTGGTCATCTTCCCTAATCAATAGAAAAATGCAATTTAAAACAATGAGATATAGCTCACAACTGTTTGAATGGTTATTATTAACAAGACAAGAAATAAGTGTTAGTGAGGTTGTAGAATAAAGGTAATTTTTGTGAAGTGTTTTTTTTTTTTTTTTTTTTTTTTTTAAGAGAAATAAGCCTTTATTTTCTCATTTCACAAATAATGCTGGCCCGGTTGGCTGCTTTCTGGTGATCAGTCAAAGAGACCGAATCCCATATCCTCGTCCGACTCCTCCGACTCTTCCTTTGCTTCAACCTTGGCTGGGGCTGCGGTGGGCAGCAGGGGCGGCAGTGGTGGCCACAGCCACAAATGCAGATGGATCAGCCAAGAAGGCCTTGACCTTTTCAGCAAGTGGGAAGGTGTAATCAGTCTCCACAGACAAAGCCAGGACCCGCTTGTACCCGTTGATGATGGAAGGGGGTACAGATGCAACAGTCGGGTAACCAATCTGCAGGCATACACTGGCCACATTGCAGACACCCTCCAGGAAGCGGGAACGCAGAGTTTCCTCTGTGATGTCAAGCACTTCAGGGTTGTAGATGCTGCCCTTGTCAAACACCTGCTGGATGACCAGCCCGAAGGAGAAGGGGGAGATGTTCAGCATGTTCAGCAGTGTGGCTTCGCTGGCCCCCACCTTGTCTCCGGTCTTAATCAGTTGCAAATCGCTCAGGATTTCAATGGTGCCCCTGGAGATCTTGGTGGTGATGCCTAAAGCCTGGAAGAAGGAGGTCTTCTCGGGCCCCAGACCGGTGTTCTGGGCCAGCACAGTGACTTCGCATGGCGCTATGGCACCAGCACGGGCGGCAGCTGGCACCTTGTTGGCCAGCAGCATGTTCCTGATCTCAGTAAGGCCCTCCTTGGTGAACACGAAGCCCACGTTCCCCTGGATGTGAGGCAACAGTTTCTCCAGAGCTGGGTTGTTTTCCAGATGCCCTCGGATGGCCTTGCGCAACATCGTGTTCTTGCCCATCAGCACCACCGCCTTCCCGCGGAGAGACATGCGGATCGGCTGCATCTGCTTGGAGCCCACATTGTCTGCTCCCACAATGAAGCATTTTGGATAATCATTCAGAAGTTGGATGATCTTAAGGAAGTAGTTGGACTTCCAGGTCCTCCTGTCTTCCCTGGGCATCACGGCGGTGCGTCAGGGATTGCCACACAGGGTTTAAAGACGATGTCGCTCACACGAGGACGCCTGGCGAGAGGTGAAGTGTTGATGGGAATGTAAACTGATGCAGTCACTATGGAAAATAGCATGCAGGTTGTTAAAGAAATTAAAGATAGACGTATCATTTGATACAGATATTGTAGAATGGTAAAGAATCCACCTGCCAATGCAAGAGACATGGGTTTGATCCCTGGGTTGGAAAGATCCCCTGAAGTAGGAAATGGCAACCCACTCCAGTATTCTTGCCAGGATAATCCCATAGACAGATATCCTGTCTATGGGCAGGCTATAGTCCATGGAGTCACAAAGAGTCAGACACAACTGAGCATACACGCGGACACACAAACGCATTGTACTGCTGGCTGTTTATCCAAAGATAATGCAACGCCAATTTGAAAAGATACATGCATCCTTATGTTCATTGAATTATTTTCAATAGTCAAGATATGGAGACAATCTAAGTGTCCATTAATAGATAAAAGAATAAAAATGTCATATATGTAATATATATATATATATATATATAATGTGTATACAATATTGAATCTTTGTGCTGTGTACCTGAAGCTATTATAATTCTATATGTCATCTGTACTTTAACAAAAATATCAAACTAAATTAACTTATAAATAAGTAAATATAAGAAAAAAAATAAAGGAAACTGGTGAACTTAAAAAACCAGTGGAGACCAATGCAAGAGCCCCAAATATAGCCTCACAACACTAGGACTAACCAGGATGCTATTACATTTACCAATGACACTATTTATGATTTATTTATTTATCTAGCAAATGTATTTTCAGGGGATGTTATGCATAAAATACTATTCTAGGTCTTTGAGATATAGGAATGAAGAATGCACTGCCCTGTAGTCATGGAATTTTTATATCAGTGAGAGGGACTTAAATAAATAAGTATATAATATACCACAATATGAGACTGTTCTCATTCATGAGACAGAGAGTAAAGAAGGCTTATAGAGAAACAGAAGGATGGGGTAGAGTTTAGGAAATTCAAAAATAATGTAGTCTTGGATTACTAATCTCAAATCCCCTTTTGTATTTGGTGTTTCCAACTGATCAGTGTTATATCAAGGGCTTAGTTCTCAATTCAAGCATGATGAGAAAAGGAAGAAATAGCTTCTCTTCAGTTTTTGGCTTTGGAGACTATCACCAAGATTAAGCAACAAATGAAACAGGAACACTTGAAGAAAATCAGGAAGGATACACAACAAATATAAGACAGTCCAGTCTAGATTATGCTTTGCCAATCAATTCCTTTTCTTGGATTAGATAATGAATTGAGAGGAATATAATCAATCTTTAGAGTTTATGCCCTTCCTTAGACTTAGTTATAGAGACTGAAGGTAGTAAGATACTAGTCACTACATGTTGCAATCACTCTGATGATCTTTTAATGAATTTGATTTAACAAATATTTATTGATCATTGTGCAGAGCTTTAAATATTATTATGTCCCTCTACTTAACTTCTGGGCTTCCCTCATAGCTCAGTTGATAAATCATCTGCTTGCAATGCAGGAGACCCAGGTTCAACTCCTGGATTGGGAAGATCCCCTGGAGAAGGAAATGGCAACCCACTCCATTATTCTTGCCTGGAGAATCCCATCACAGAGGACCCTGGCTGGCACACAATTTAGCAACTAAACCACCACTTAACTTCCAGAGAGGCAACATGTTAGGTATCTTTAATATAATGAAGCAATGAAACCTGATTTGTTCTGAATAAGTCAACTCTAAGTGGAATTCAGAAATTTGGTTGGCACCATCTTATATACCCAAATAAACAGCTGTCAAATATAAAACAAGGCATGATTAATGCAGACTGAATGAGTCTTACTTTAATTTTAAAAATGGTACTCACATGCAGTAGAGTTGGGTGTTTATCCCTATAATCTTGTACTTTTTTCAATAAACATTTGCATATAAATTGCTTTAAAGACTATGTTATCAAGTCAGAAGGCAAAAGAGATTCTGAATTAATTTTAACCCTACTTGAGCTTTGCAGATCTAAAGTTTGCTCCTAAAACAAGGTCTCTTGAAAAACTTCAGTTGTGTGAATATAGTTCTTATCTCTTCTTAGTCTTTAGAAAACTTCAACAATTTCAATACTGCAGAATAACATCTACTGTAAATATATTAATTTGTATGCACTGGAACTCTTCCATTGAAAATATGTTGGTTTTAAATTCTATGTTTGCTGAGAAAGATCACTGTGTTAATCTTTTTGTGTTCTACAAAATTAAATAAGAATCTCCAACACTAGCTTTGTTAAATGTAGAAAGTTTTTTTTAATACTGACTGAAAATGTCATATGACTAATTGTAATAAAAGTTTTCAGATATCTATCTTATATTTCATTTTTAAAAACTCAGAGTTTCTTAAGTCTCCACACTTTTCTATAAAATATTATTGCTAAAGCTGGACACAATTCTTGCTGAAGCTGGACTGAAATATTTGCATAATTTCTTCATAGTAAAATATAATCAATTGATTATCAGTATCTAAGAACAGATTAACACCAGTAGAAGTGTTACCAAGACCAAGCTCCTGCTGCTCCCCCATGACAGGCAAATCAAGCAAGAGATTTGGTCTTGGGGCCCAGAATAGCAACTTTATTTAGAAATCTAGCTGATTGAGAAAATAGAAGACTAGTGTCCCAAAGAACCATCTTACCCAAACTAGGATTTAGGTTTCTTTTATACTAAAAGGGGAGAGAATATGCCTTGTTGATGAAAATTTCTTGTTGCTGACCAGACCCTGAGGGGATATGATAATTCTCTGTTCTTGTAGCCATCCAATTACAGTTATGTCTGGTCAAGATGTTCCTGAAACTCTTCAACAAAGAAATATACAAATATTTCACTTCTTGGTTCTTTCAGTGGTATCTATTAAGATCATATTCTGTTAATGTTTAAAGCTCGGAAAAAAACTCCAAAGGAATAGCATCTATTGTCTTGAATCAATGTATGGCAAAACCACTATGATATTGTAAAGTAGTTAGCCTCCAATTAAAATAAATAAATTTCTATTAATTTTTAATTAAAGTAAAAAAGATAAAGATTACTGCATCCAAATCAAAAATAAAAAGGAAAATCTTCAACAAAACAAGTGTTTTGCAAATTTTTATCTCTATATGAATCCAGTGTTATGACTTTAAAGGTTATTCATGGGAGCTAGAGCCTTAAGAAAGGGTTCTTATGTGTATTTCAGCCTAAAAGCAACACTGTTTTATTGATTGATAAGACAAAGGTGAATAGCCAGCATGACTAAAGCACAGGCAATAGACAAAACATTAAGAGTTAAAAGAGTAGATTCAATATGAAGTCAGGTTTGTTCTTTTCTAACACAGTAGTAGTGATTAATATCTGCACAGTAATTTCAAAATCTTTTCACACATATTAACTTAATTGATCTCATAGAAATCTTGTGATAAAAGGAATCTTAAAATCCCAATAGTACAGATTAATATATTAAGGCTCAGAAATTAAGTAATTTATCAAGTCTCTTAAAGTTAGTGACTATTATCTTTCTTTTAACCACTTTTTTCATTTTGATTTTGTTCTTTGTGGTTAAAATATTGATAAAAGGATTGCTTAGTCTGTGTGTTTTAAATCACAGGAGATATAATTCTGTTTTATACAGAAAAGGAATATAAGTTCTAGCTTCAGAATCTGTAATAACAATATTTTATTTATGAATTTAAGTAAAATATGAATGGGAATTCTTAAAACACATAACTTTATGAAATGTCACATGTGTTCTCTCAGGGTTCAAGTCAGGTGTGCTTTTCAAGTAATCATTATAAGCAGGTAATGCACATGCATTCAGCAATCAAATGAAAGCTGTATCTGATATTTATGCAATACTACAGTAACATATATTAGTTATTATAGGCAAAGTTGTTTGTATTTCCGGATATATTCTTTTAAGAAAAAACTTTATTATTTTAAACAACAGATATTATTACTTATTTTTCAAACATTTAAATTAATACACTAACTATATTTTTTAATCACATGTATTTCTGAGTGTTTAAAATGTAGGGTTACTTAATTAATCAAGATTTAAAAGTCTGATGAACTTGAAAAGAGCTGGAACCATGTGGAAGAACAGAGAGATTTTAAGAAAAAAAAAAAAAGAGAGAGAGAGAGAGAAAAAACTTAGGAGTGACAAATAGAAATGTCAGTACCAGGACTAACTGACTAACATGTTCGGGCCATCATGAAAAGCGCAGCGTTGGAAATGAACTTTACAAAATTTAGAGCCTCAATGTACGAGAGGGGGAATAATAGTTAAGCACAGCAAATGCCTACATAAAGAATGTTACTAAAATTTTACTTAATCTTGGAGAGTAGATTACTGATTACATGCAAGTATCGCTATAGATCATATTTATAATACAGGGAAAAAAATGACATAGGCCATGAACAAAAATATAAGTCATTAAGTGAAAAGTGAGTTTAGACCAGTGGGCAATAAGACTACTTCACTTCCTTTGATTAGTCACAGTTTTCCATTTGCATTTTGATATTTCCTGTTATTAGGCACATTAAAATAGCTCTAAAATTTTTTAAATGTTTTTAAAATTCAATGCTTGAATAAGTGAATGAACGAATATATATTTCAGTAATAAAGCATCTTGACTTGTGCATAATTACATAAATATAGCTGTCATTACACTGTGAAGCTTAGGTAAAATCAAAAAAAAATATTTTCTGGAAATGATTTTTTAGACCATTTAATTATAGTATATGTAATATTGCAAATATCTTAAATATGTTTTATTTTACTTAATTATTTTTTGGAAAAAGATATAAAGAATAAAATACAAATGTCCTAAAATCCAATTATACATCAATTAACCATTGACCAATTGTCAACTGTCTTCCTTGATTTCACTTTCCGTATGCAGACACAAATACACACACACACACACACACACACGTCCTTAAAATATTAGTTGAATTTTGTGATGCATCTATATCTGTTTTCCTTTTGATAGATTGTGAGTGACTCACCACTCTTTTATTTGGAATGAATGATTATATCCTTATTGATCATTTCTAGCTTTTAATTTATAAAATGATCTTTCTATTATTGCCCTTTTTTTGTGGATGTTTATGGCTTTTTGTTTGTAATCCTTAGCTCTTCAAAAGTCAGGGAACAAAGGTATACCTTGCTTTTGTAATTCTGTAATCTGCTAATCCTTTTTTGCTTAAACTGAAAAAGTTTTGTCATCACTTTGAAAAATTGCAAAGAAATATATTATTTACTTTACAGTTTCTGAGTGCTTGTATTGTTTTGAAAGATTTTCTGAGACTAAAATTTCCTTATTTTTCTAAATATTACATTCTTATAAATGTTGGTAGAAATTTAATCTATATGGAAAAGACTTCTGTATATTTTGTGAGAGCAGAGACCAATCTTGTTTTCATTATTTATGAAAAATACATAACTTCTCAATAAATTGTAATATTTGCATATTAAATTCAAATGTATACTGGCTTTTGGACTTTTATTACATTTGATACTGCATAGTTTTTTATTGATATATTTTTACTTATAACATTGTGTATATTTAAGGTATTGATATAGAACATTTAAGGATATTATGTTAAGGGACAGAAATCAGACAGAGAAAGGCAAATACTGTACTATATTTCTTATATTTGGAATCTAAAAAAGTAAAATTCAAGAGTTCCCTGGTGGCTCAGTGATTACAAGAGGATGGGAATGGGGAATAGCACATAGGTTGTTAACTTGTGATTCCTCTCGTATATTATTTTATGCTTGTTCAGTGGTAAAGAATTGTCCTGCCAATGCAGGAGAAGCAGGAGGCAGGGGTTTGACCCCTGGGTCAGGAAGAACCCCTGGAGGAGGAAATGGTCACCAGCTTCGGTATTCTTGCCTGGGAAATTCCAAGGACAGAGAAGCCTGGAAAATTCCAGTCCATGGGATCACACTGAGTTGGACATGACAGCAACTAAGCACACACTCACAACATTTGTTGGGTTAATTTTTAAACTCATTCTATTTTGATTATAGTAGAAATTTAGTATATTTTTTAACCTTTTAACTAAGCCCATATTTTATTTCTATTTCCACAATTTTTGGTTATTCCCAAGTGTTGACTCTATTTCTTATAAATTTGAAGTGCATTCTCATTGCTTATCTAACAAATAAAATACATTGTATGCTATCTTTATTTCTTATTATAATTGCATAAAATGTTGTGAGAAGATATTGATATTTTACGATGTCCAGTGTTCTCCTTATTATCAGGACCTGATTTATCATTTATGGAGATGGTGTTCTGTGTCCCTGAACAAGATATTTTTCAGATATATTCATTATCCTTTTTTAAAAAAAGACCTATTCCTAAATGTTTTTTTTTGTTGTTGTTGTTCAGTTTGGTTGCATGATTTCCTATTTTTATATGCATGACTGCTTATTCAATATACAAAGAAAAAAGGAAACGATTATTTTCTTTCTTTGGAATTTTAAGTTTTTGTTTTTTTCTTTTTAATTAACTTTTATTGAATGGTAGTTGCTTTACAATGTTTTATTAGTTTCTACTGTATAGCTAAATGAATCAGCTAGATATATGTGTGTGTGTGTATATATATATATATATATATATCCCCCCTCCCTTTTCAACATCCTGTCCATTCAGGTCACCACAGTGCATTAAATTGACATATGTACACTAGTGAAACTATGTATAAAAATAAATAACTAATGAGAACATACCGTATATACAGAGAACCCTATTTAGTTGAATTTTAAATTTTAATAATTCAGAATGTATAAAAATTTAGAAGAATAACAACAAATTTCTTAAAAATTCAAAATCAATTTAAGGAATATACTTTTTCAATACATTAAAGTAATTAATTTCTCTGTTTATTTTCATAGTAAAATTGTCACAGATCTGGCCACTATTTTTGATATTCCCAGCATTCTTTGAGCACTTCCTTACTTCCTGGTACCACATGATGTTCTGGACTTATATTTCTCCTCCTATCCCTGAAATGAGCTCTCTCTCTAAGGAACCTTCGTTATTCTAATAGATTGATAACATTTTTAAGAAACAAGATCTGGATGATGGATGTGCAGTTCACCATGGCTGGGTCATTGATTCTCAGGTCTCTCAACACAGAGCTAGAAAATTTGCTGCTGATAGATAGATAAATACATAGACAGATAGATGATATAGGTCTTTACTCCTATGCATATCTATCTCTATATATTAAGGTAAATATCATTCTGATACCTCCAATGCCAATTCAACACCTCAGCTACATTCAATTATTTCCTTTTACACGCTTGTAATATTTATCAAACAGTAAGCAAATGTCTCCTATTGTCTTGTATGTATTTATTCATTTGCTTAAGATTAGAACACAGAAGTCTTCTATCAGAATTGCTAACCGATACTACTATAAAGAGCAAACCTAGTAGATGAAGTTCAATGTTTTTCTTATAAGTTTTGCTATTTTGAGATAAAATTTATATATTGAATGGTACAAATCACCAGCGCAGAATTTAGTTGTTCTTGTTGTTGAGTTCAGTGGTCAAGTCATGTTATTCTGCTATGGATTCCTTCCAGTGTATTATCTTGGTTTGTTTGATCTTTAGTTCTTGTAGGTCTTTGGTAAACATCTCTTGCATCTTCTAAATCTTTGCCTCCATTCTTTTCCTGTGGTCCTAAATATTCATTATCATTATTCTGAATTCTTTTTCTGGAAGATTGTCTATCTCCACTTCATTTAGTTGTTTTTCTGGGGTTTTATCTTGTCCCTTCATCTGGGATGTAACTTTCTGCTTTTTCATGCTGATTAACTTTCTGTAATGTGGTCTTGTGGGATTGTGGTTCTTCTTGCTTCTTCTGTCTGCCCTCTGATGGAGGAGGCTAAGAAGCTTGTGTAAGAGCTTCCTGATAGGAGGGAGTGAAGAGTAAAGCTGTTACTCAGTAAAGCTTTAGTCCAATTGTTTGCTGATGGCAGTCCAGTCCTTGGGTCTGTGGGCTCTATGGTCAGGTTAATGGGGAACTCCAAGAGTGTTTATGTCAAAAGGAAACTTCTCAGACAATTGTAGCCAGTCCCCCGGTCCCTGCAGTGAGCCCCTGTTCACCCATTCCTCCGCAGGAGACCCTCCAACACCAGCAGGTAGTTTTGATTCAGTTTCCTGTTGAGTCACTGTGCGTTTTTTCTGAGTCTCGGTTCAGGCAAAGTTTTGTTTGTGCCCTCCAAGACTGGAGTCTCTGTTTCCCTCAGTTCTGTGGTAGTCTTGTCATCAAATCCTGCTGGCCTTCAAAGTCAGATTCTCTGGGGATTCCCAGCCCCTTTGTTGGGTCCAGGTCCCCAGGTTGGGAAGCCTGGCATGGGGTTCTGAACTGTCAAAAGAGTGGGAGAGCTTCTTTGGTATTATTGTTCTCCAGTTTGCAGGTCACTCACCTGGTGGGTATGGGATTTGACTTCATCATATTTGTGCCCCTCCTACCATCTTGCTGCAGCTTCTTCTTTGTCTTTGGACATGGGGTATATTTTTTTGGTAGGTTCCAGCATCCTCCTATCAATGGTTATCCAATAGCTAGTTGTGATTTTGGTGCTCTTGCAGGAGATGAATGTACATCCTACATCTCTACCATCTGTTGCTGTCCTTTTAGATTCCTTTTTTACCCCCTCTCACTTTAAAAAAGCTTCCTTTTATTCTTCAGAGGCAGAAGGTTCTTATTATCGCTTGACTGATGAATATTGTCAAATAATATTTTGTTCATTTTAAAATTACCATATGCTTGTTTTTAATTCTTTTAATTAAAAAATTAATTGAATTTAACTGATTGAATTTTTTTCAATACATAAATATAGTTAGCTCAACCTTGCTTTCCTAGAGTAAATCCTGCATGACCATGGCTTATTATTCTTGCTATTTATTGTCAGATTTTATTTGCAAATATTTGATCAAGAACATTTGTAGGTGTTTTCATTAGAGTTATTAGTCTATGTATTTCTTTTTGATAATATATTTATCAGTCTTTGGTATCATTAATATTCTAGCTTCACAAATCAAAATGAGAAATATTTCTTTATTTTTGACTTCTAAAATATTTGCATAAGACTTACTATTATTTCTTTCTTAAATGTTTGGTATAAGTCATCAGTGAATGCTGTCTTAGCCTGAAATTTATTCTTTAGAAATTTTTTAGTTTACAAATACTATATAACACATAAAATTATTAGATATTTTAAAATTTACATCAATTTTGAGAGCTCTTTTTTTAAGGGCTTTTTCTTTTTTCATTTCATCTAAGTTCTCAAATTTATTGCCCTAGGATTTCTTGAAAACATTTCTGCATGATTAATTTAATATTGTAGGATTCATGTGAAAAATTGTCTCATTTTTTTTGTTGTTGTTTTTCTCTCTTTCCCTTCATATAGTTAATAATTCTACGAATAAATGAATAAAATTTTTGTACTCTATTATTGTCCTTTTCCTAGTGTTTGATTTTTTCAGAAATCATTTTATTCTTTTACTTATTTAGGAGTCACAGTCTTTATTTTTATCTTGCTTTTCAAGCAAAGAGCTTAGATAAATGCATTTAGACCATTCTACTTTCCTACAATAAGCATTTGGAAATACATTTTCCTCTGAGTCCTGCTTTTGCTGCATCATGCAGGTTTTGAAATTACTTTTTCTTTATTCATCCCAATCATACTATTTTTGATTATTTAAAATTTTCAGAGATTTTTTTCTAAATGAGCTACTGCAAATTATTTCCAATTTTAATATCATTGTGGTTAGAAAATCTAGTCTATAACTAAAATTGCTTTTGTTGTTAAGTCAGTAAGTCAGGTTTGATTCTTTGTGGCCCCGTGGGCTGCAGCATGTCAGGTTTCCCTGTCCTTCACTTTCTCCTGGAGTTTGCTCACACATATCCATTAAGTTAATGATGCCATCCAACCATCTCATTGTCTGTTGCCCCATTCTCCTCAATCTTTCCCAGCATCACAGTCTTTTCTGGTTCATTAGCTCTTTGCATCAGGTGGCCAAAGTATTGACACTTCAGCATCAGTCCTTCTGAATAATATTCAGGTTTGATCTGCTTTAGGATTGACTTGATCTGCTTATTGTCCAACGGACTCTCTAGAGTCTTCTCCAGCACCACAATTTGAAAGTATCACTTATTGGGTGCTCAGCCTTCTTTATGTACCAACTCTCACATTTGTATATGACTACTGGAAAAACCATAACTTTGACTATACAGATCTTTGTTGGCAGAGTGATGTCTCAGCTTTTTAATATGCTATCTAGGTTTGCAATACCTTTTCTTCCAAAGAGCAAGTATCTTTTAATTTCATGGCTTCAGTCTACATTGGCAGTGATTTTGGCTGAAAATAAAATCTGTCACTGTTTCCACTTTTTCCCCACCTACTTGCCAGTGATGGGATCAGTTGTCATGATCCTCGTTTTTTGAATGTTGAGTTTTAAGCCAGATTTTTCATTATCTTCTTTCACACTTATCAAAAGGCCCTTTAATTCCTCTTTACTTTCTGCCATTAGAGTGGTATCATTTCCATATCTGAGTTTGTTGATATTTCTCCCAGCAATCTTAATTCCATCTTGGGATTCGTCCAGCCCATCATTTCACATGATGTGTGTGCATGCATGTTAAGTCGCTTCAGTCTTGTCTGACTCCATGTGACCCTATGGACGGTAGACTGCCAGGCTCCTCTGTCCATGGGATTCTCCAGGCTATAATACTGGAGTGGGTTGCCATTTGCTTTTCTAAGGGATCTTCCGGGCCCAGGGATTGAAGCTGCATCTCTTACAAGTCTCCTGCTTTGGCAGGCAGGTTCTTTACCACTAGCGTGGCCCTGGAAGCCCAGTCTTCATATAAGTTAAATAAGCAGAATAATAGTAAACAGCCTTGATGTACTCCTTTCCCAATTTTGAGCCAATTTGTTGTTCCATATTGGTTCTAAGTGTTGCTTCTTGACTTGCATATAGGTTTCTCAAGAGACAGGTAAGGCGATCTGATATTCTCACCTCTTTTAGAATTTTCCTTAGTTTGTTGTCATCCACACAAAGTATTTTGGTAATCAATGAAGCAGAAGTAGATTTTTTTTTTTTATCTGGAATTCTGTTGCCTTTTCTATGGTCCAACAGGTGTTCCTCTGCTTTTTCTAAACCCAACTTGTGCATCTGGAAATTATCGGTTCTCCCACTGCTGAAGACTAGCTTGAAGGATTTTGAACACAAACTTGCTAGCACGTGAAATGAGCACAATTGTGTGGTAGTTGAACATTCTTTGGCCTTGCTCTTCTTTGGTATTGGAATGAAAACTGACCTTCTCCAATCCTCTGGCCACTGCTGAGTTTTCTCAATTTGCTGGCATATTGAGTGCAGCAGTTTAACCACATCATCTTTTAGGATTTGAAATAATTCAGCTGGAATTCTGTCACACACCACCCACCCCCACCCCCCCATTAGCTTTGCTTGTAGTAATGCTTCATAAGTTCCACTTGACTTTTATATACAGGATGTCTGGAATTATCTTACTTTTATTGATAATTAATTTATAGTCTACTAAATATTCTGTCTTGGTGAATGTTCCATGTGGGCTTGTTAAAATGTATATTCAGTAATTGTTGATGATACTATTGTATTTATCATTTAGATCAAGATGTGTGGTAGTTTTATTTAAATTGTCTAAAGGTGACTCATTTTTCTCTACTTTTCTATGATTTTATATTTTAGAGAGAATTTATTTCTATAGTTTTATCAAATTTTGCTTCATGAATTTTGAATTTTGGTTAGGTACATTCACACTTAGAATTATTATACCTTCTTAGTATATTAATTCTTTGTTTTCATAATATGTCACTTTATTTCTGGTAATACTCTGTGTTGAAAGTCTACTTTGACCTTAAAAGCTACTACAGAGATATTTTGTTCATTATTTCAATTTTTGTGTTTTTCTCCATTTTCTTCCAAGTTACCTCTATTTTTTCAATTTAAAATTTGTTTCTTTTGAGCAGAACACAATTGGGTTTTACCCTTTAATCCATCTCACACTCTGATTAAAATATCATGGGCTTAATTCTTACATCTTAGTGTTTGTTTCATATATATACCCTTTATTTTTATTTATCCTTTGACATTTTCCTGACTTTTTATTATTATGTGATGTTTTACTATGGTGGCTTAAATATTTTCAGCTATTTTATTATTTCCTAGTTATTATTTTACTTGTATAAATCTTGATTAGTTGAACTTTTTGCATTTATTTCTGTTTAGTTTTCAAATCAAGTTTCAGAATTTTTTTTTAAACTTGCCATTGGAATTTCCCTGGTCTTCCACTGGTTAAGACTCTGAGCTTCCAATGCAGAGGTCACTAGTTCAATGCTTAGTCTGGGAGCTAAGGTTTGCATGCCACACAGCTTGGAAAAAAAAAAATCCCATTCTCTCTTCTAAGCTTCTGTGTTTCAGTTACGTATTTGTTCAAGATATGCTTTCAAGTCATTAAATCACTTTACTTTTTTCTTTAGTCTTTTTACATTATATATTTAATGTTAATGTATTTTTAAAATCACCAAGCCTTTTTTTTTTTTTTTTTTTGCATTTTCAATCTAACGTCAGGGCCTACAGTTGAAATTTGCAGTTTATATATTTCATTTTTAAGTCTGGAATTTCAATTTGTTAATTTTCACACTTTCCATTTTTCTGATAATAGTAGCCAGATTTTTATTTATTAAGGTTTTATTTTCTTGTCAGTTCTTGAACAGGTATTTAATAGACCTGTAAAAGTTTCATTTTCTGTAAATTCCTATATCTAATCCATTTTGACATATATTTTTATTGACTGCAAATGGTATACACTTTCCTGTTTCTTTTCAAGTCTAACCTCTTTTATCATATATTGACCCTTTTAGATGTTGTTATGCTGTGAAGTTTCCTTTTTCTGTTATTTTTTCTTTAAAATATTTATTTTTGTACTAGCTATCTGTACTAACTTTGCTGAACAAAAATTTAAACTTTGTCACCCCTGAAGTGGGCAGCAAGTAAAACTTTATATCCTTTTGGCTTTTGGGCTATTGCTTTTCTGTGGGAACATTGGCATTTCTCTCTCACGTGTATAATTAAGTTGGTGGTTTAGTCACCAAATGGTATCTGGCACTTGTGACCCCATGTACTATGATGCAGCAGGCTCCTCTGTCCACAGGCTTTCCATGCAAGAATACTGAAGTGGATTGCCATTTCCTGTCCCAGGGGATCTTCTTGATCCTTGAACGCTTGTCTCCTGCATTGTAGCAAGATTCTTTAACACTGAATCCCTGGGGAAGTCCAATCAAGGTGTCACCCAGTAAATTGAACAGCTAATATTCAAATTATAATGGCATTTCCTCAGTTTTATTCCTCATTTCTAAGCTGTTTCTGAAGGCCCACACTCTACTATAGTTATTTAAACAAGTAATTCTGTGCCTTTCTATGTGAGTCCATAATACCACCCTATGAAAAATGTAGAAGGTCCCTAGGTAAAAAGCCACATTTAGTAGAATCTTATCCTGTAAAGTTCAAGTCTTGTATAGAATACAGTAATTTAACTCACATAATTTAAGAAAATTATTACCACTAGGTGTTAAACTTTACATGCTGCTAATAGAAAATGTGCCAGTTCCTCAAACATGGAGCAATCCAATGAATGATCAAATATTTCATTACAAAGAAAGCAATAGTAAGTTCCAAAATTAGAAATATTTACAAATGGTGCTCTTATCACAGTACAATAAACTTGAAATTACTTAACAAACTCTAAAAGCAAAAGCCCCTTACAATTAAATATATTTTTAAATTATTAATTTAAAATTAATTCTCCCTTGAAGTTGAAAATAAAATAAATACTTTTCAAAGAAAAATTTTTATTATGGAACTCCTGAAAAGAAATATAAATATTAATAGAAATGAAAATTCAAAATTTGTAAAATATTATATGACTTATATGTTGTCATATAAGTATTATAAGTATTAAAGACTTGTGTGCTGCCCTTTATCATTATTGCCTATTTCATCACAATGTTTTTCCCCTGTCAAAATGTAAATATCTGAGGGCCTAAAACTTCCATGCAACTGTTGTGAAATTCCCTTTTCTGTGTGTTGTGTTTGTTCTACCTTGGGTTAGTATTTGGTAAACATTAGAAAGCACTTCAAAGAGTGTACCACCTATGTTTTCCTCTAAGAGCTTTATAGTTTCTGGCTTTACATTTAAGTTTTTGTTGATTTTTGTCTTGTTTCATTATTTTGCATGTAGCTGACCAGTTTTCCTAGCACCACTTATAAAAGAGACTGTCTTTTCCATTGTGCATTCTTGCCTCCTTTGCCAAAAATAAGGTGCCCATAGATGCATGGCATTATCTCTTGGTTTACCATCTTGTTTTGTTGTTTTATTAGAAAGCATGTATTAAATTTTAAATATATATGGTCAGAAAAAATTTGACAATCCTTAGCCAGTCTTTTCTTAATGATTAACTGTTAGCTAGAAGCATTACGAACTTGTATGCAAGTCAAGAAGAAACAACTAGAACCCTATATGGAACAGTTGATTGGTTCAAGATTGAGAAAGGGGTAATACAGGGTTGTCTACTGTCACCCTGTTTGCTTAATCTCTACACTGAGCATATCATGAGATGCCCAGCTGGATGAGTTACAAGCTGGAATCAAGGTACGTGGGTAAAACATCAACAACCTCATATATGCAGATGATACCACTTTAAGGGCGGAAAGCAAAGAGGAACTAAAGAGCCTCTTGATGAGGATGAAGGAGGAGACTGAAAGAGCTGGCCTAAAACTAAGTATTAAAAAAAAAAACAAAAAAACTTAAGATCGCAGCATCTGGCCCCATTACGTCTTGGCAAATAGAGGGGGGAAAGGTGAAAGTAATGACAGATTTCTTCTTCTTGGCCTCTAAAATCACTGTGGATGGTGGCTGCAGCCATAAAATCAGAAGAAACTGCTTCTTGGCAGGAAAACGATGACAAACATAGACAGTGTGTTGAAAAGCAGAGACATTACTCTGCCAACAAAGGTCCATATGGTCAAGGCTCTGGTATTCCCAGTGGTCATGTATGGTTGTGAGAGCTGGACTACAAAGAAGGCAGAGTGCCTAAGAATTGATGCCTTTGAACTGTGGAGATGGAGAGGACTCCTGAGAGTCCCTCGGACAGTGGGGAGATCAAACCAGTCAATCTTAAGGGAAATCAACTCTGAATATTTATTGGAGGAACTGATGCTGAAGCTAAAGCTTCAGTATTTTGGTCAACTGATGCGAACAGCAGACTCATTGGAAAAGTCCCTGATGCTGGGAAAGATTGAGGGCAGAAGGTGTAGAGGGCATCAGAGGATGAGGTGGCTGGATGGCATCACCGATGCAATGGACATGAACTTGAGCCTGGTGAGGTGAGGAGATGGTGAAGGACAGAGAGGCCTAGTGTGCTTCAGTCCATGGTGTCGCAAAAATTCAGACATGATTGTGTCAGGGCAACTGAACAACAAAAAGGAATATTACTTAATATCAATGGTGTATTTATAATTATCTTAAAGGCATAGTTTTCCATTTCTTCATTTCTCTATTGTTAAGTTTGCACACACATGATCTCACAAGTTCTTATTACTTCTTTCTCTTTATTAATTTGAGAAACAGTATCCCCAGTAGAATTATCTGTACAATCTCTACTTTAGTTCAAAGTCTAGGCAGAGATTTTTCTTTTCTATAATTTTCTTGTTCAAACAGTTAATAATTTGCATACTGTGTTTCCTAATTTATAAAATACTATAATCATCAAAATAGTATTTATCATATTTTACAAAACAATGAAACTACAATGTTTTAAGTGAATTGACTACTTCTCAATGATAGCAAGCATATGATTTGAAATTTTAACCAAGGATTTAGATGTCAGCTTCAATTCCATTTTGAACACCTAGTTGCATTACCTGGTAAAGTAAACTGCCTGATCCAAATACAATTGTTCCCCAGTATCATCATAGCAAATCAAGAGGCACATTTTGAAACTGGTGATTTATTTTACTAAACAGTCATTCACAATAAGTAGAATTCTCAAGCAGGCTGGTCAGTGTTTGATGGAGCAATTGTGACTTTCCACTAGGTTAACAGCTTCAGAGGACATGGCCTTTATTTCTTGGCTTCAGAATCAGTCATTCCTAAGTAATGTAGGTCATCTACTAAAGATCTGTTGAAGCTTTGAAATCAAGTCAGAGCTCATTTATTTTCCCTCATATGTTTATACAGGACCTCTTTCTTGGTATATTCATTTTACACTTAGATAATTAATTCCAATATTCTTAATCAGCAGAACTATTTCTACTATCAGAATATATCATTTTTTTCCATATGAATAATTTTGAATATGATTCCTCAAATAGCACTTCTAAATACACATGTGTTTCCAGTGATGTTACCTTTATGTAAAAGAAGCAATGATATTTATGTAAAAATTCCATTTATGCCACTATGGACAGAATAAATGTGCTTTGTTGAGATTTATTATCTATAATGTTGCATACACTTCAGTCACTCAAACATTACTCTGGCAATTAAACTCAGAAAACTTTCTGTGGACAGCTGTTATTCTAAATAGACAGGGAAGGTAAGCCAGATAGAAAGGCAGAGGGCTTTGAAAATCCTTAAAGGCTTCTCAGTTGACTCTTTTCATTAATGAGTGGTTGGTAATGATTTATATTTTGGAGTTATTCAAACCAACCAAACAAACAAAATGCAAATTGTTTTGCCCAATATGGAATGACAGTCATGTGCAATTATAGGTCTGTCAAACATCATTAATATTCACTTCTCCAAAAAAATTAATAATAATAATCTTCAATGGATGAAAGTGTTCTCTAGTTAGAGGCCCTGCTTCTCTGTAGAATGTGCTTGTTTATCTGTTCCCTTCATGTGAGACTAAAGAGACACTGATGAATGTGAGATATCATACTGAGTCTCAGCCACCCAGTGATTGGGAGACTTGAGCACTCAATTTTCATTCATTACAGTTATATATGAATTCTTCATAGAAAGATTCATCAAAAAAAGCGAGTCTCATCCCCATAAGATGTATAGGAAGTGTGCATGATGAGACAGCTAATGATTTACAGAAGACAAATGACAATGAGGCAACAAAACAAACAGAAAACACTGGGAATAAGTAAACCCAACGTAGCCAATGCCAAAGAAAAGGCACGCTTTGAGGAAAAGAACCTCATGACCAGCATAGGAGAAAAATGTAAGCTATCTTGTCAAATAAGCAGCATAAAATAGGGGACGAGCACAAAATCATAATAATGAGTTTGATGAAAGAAAATTCAAAGACTGTATGATGAATAACAACATATGGCAAAGTGAAAGAAAGACAGCCAAGACTATTGCAAGGAAAACAAACAAATCCCCAAAGCAGAGCCAAGTAAATGTGCACAGCAGGAGACAAGGAGGAGAGTACAGTTTGAAGGGGACTTCAGTTAAGCCTAGTGGAATTACTGTAGTTTGTACTCGGCTCTTTTGAGCCGATTTTGAAAAGAATGGATTATTGTGTTAGAATTAATGAGGGAATCCCTTGAAATTTGTGCAGAAATGTGTCAATAGGAATCCAAATACAATTAACTTGCTTAAATGGCTTGAATATTTTAGCATAAACACAAAGATATCTATGTGCAAGTGCCTAAATAGGAGATAGGACAATTTCCCCTCTAATGAAAGTTCAATTAAAGTTGGAAAGAAGCTTTGTTCCTTTGTCTTTCTTAGGAGAAACACATCTCTAAAAACTGATGCAACTAGAATAGTGGCAAATCTAGACATTTTACTAATCATGGCATATTCATTATAATTAAAGTTGATGCAACCTTTTCAATATGATCCAATTACTGAAAATTTGGTTATTTTAGAAATGAGGATACAGACTCTGGTAAGTATTCTATGGAATAGTGGTATTTGAAAATAAAAAGATACAATTATAATCTCTTTAATAAATAATATTCAAAAGCAATCACTGATATGTAAACAACACCAACGTGATAGAAAGTAAAAAGATATAAGGAAGAACTACGCAATCATTTTTGAGATTAGATTATTATCTCTTAAGAATTCATGAAATTAGCAGGATAATTTTAAAGTTACTTACAACTAGTCATTAAAATGGCAGAAAAATTTTTGATCATCCAATATTTATTATAAGTACAGTAATTTAAAATAAATTATTGTTCTACCTTATGAGCTAGATTGAAACAGGCAAAATTCATGCAATAGAAAAATAAATAGGCTGTTCAAATTCCTCTGCTTTCAATTAGCTTGGGGCTGTTAATTTCCAAAGGAATAATAGGTTTTTTTAAATTAAGAGTTTGTTTTAGCAATATGAAGTTGCTTATGTACATTTTCTATTATTGTACATGCACAAAAGTGTGTTTACTAGGTCATATGGTCAGGAAGATTCCCCTGGAGAAGGGAATGGAAACCCACTCCATTATTCTTGCCTGAGAATTCCAAGGACAAAGGACCCTGGCGTGCTACAGTCCATGCAGATGAAGAGAGGTGGACCCTTTCACTTTCATTTTCATGCTATTTCATTTATTTTTCTTTTAAGGAATGCCCATACTGGTCTCCATAGTGATTATACCAATTTACATTCCTACCAATAGTGTAGGAGTGTTCCCTTCTCCCCATAACTTCTCCAGTGTTTATGGTTTGTAGATTTTTTGATAATGGTCATTCTGACTGTTGTGAGATGATATTTCATTCTAGTTTCGATTTGCATTTCTCTATTAATTATTCATGTTGAGCATCTTTTCATGTGCTTTTTGATCATCTGTATACCTTCTTTGGAAAAATGTCTATTTTAGATCTCCCAACCATTTTTTTATCTGATTATGTGCTTTTTTTGTATTGGGCTGTATGAGCTCTTTGTATATCTGGTGACTAACCCCTAGTCTGTTGCTTCATTTGCAAATTCTCCTATTCCGAGTTTGACTTTTTTTATTTATTTATTTTGTTTGTTTGTTTGTTTTGCAAAAGCTTTTAACTTTGATTACATTCCATTTGTTTTTATTTGTTTTCTTTTCGCTACTCTAAGAGACGGATCTAAAAAGATAATGCTGCAGTAATGCTAAACCGTGTTCTCCGTATGCTTTCCTCTAGTGTTGGAGAAGACTCTTGAGAGTCCCTTGGACAGCGAGGAGATCCAACCAGTCCATCCTAAAGGAGATCAGTCCTGGGTGTTCATTGGAAGGACTGATGCTGAAGCTGAAACCCCAGTACTTTGGCCACCTCATGCGAAGAGCTGACTCATTGGAAAAGACCCTGATGCTGGGAAGGATTGGGGGCAGGAGAAGGGGGCGACAGAGGATGAGATGGTTGGATAGCATCACCAACTCGATGAATATGAGTTTGAGTAAACTCTGGGAGTTGGTGATGGACAGGGAGTCCTGGCATGCTGCAATTAATGGGGTCGCAGAGAGTCGGACATGACTGAGTGACTGTACTGAACTGAACTAAAGAGTAATATAGAGTCCAACCTTAAATTCAGGTTTTTGGTCTATTTTGAATTTATTTTCTGTGTGTGTGTGTGTTTGGTATTAGAGCATGTTCCACTTTCATTGTTTTAAATTTAGCTGTTCAGTTTTCCCATCATCACTTATAGAATAGACTGTCTTTTCGCCATTGTATATTCTTGCTTCATTGTCATATAATAGGTGACCAGAGGTGTGTGGGTCTATATCCAGACTTTCTATCCTGGTCCATTAAACTTTATTTCTATTTTTGAGCCAGTACTATACTGTTTTGATTACTGTAGCTTTGTAGTATATTCTAAAGCCAGGGATCCTGATTCTTCCAGTTCTTTTTTTTTTTTTTTTTTTTTTTTTCTTTTGCAAGATTGCTTTAACTCTACAGGGTCTTTTGTGTTTCTATACAAAATAGTAACATTTTGTTTGAATTCTGTAAAAAATTCCATTGGCAATTTGATAGGGATTGTATTGAATCTATAAATAGCTCTGGGGAGTATAGTCATTTCAAAATATTGATTCTTCCAATCCAACAGCATGGTATATCTCTCAATCTCTGTGCATCATTTTTTTATATCTTTCATTGCTATAATATACTTTTCTGAGTACATATCATTTACCTCCATAGTTATTCTTAGGTATTTTTGTTGTTGCAATGGTAAATGGCATTGTATCCTAAATCTCATTTTCTGATCTTTTGCTGTTAGTGTATTGGAGTGAAAGAAATTTCTGTATACTAATTTTGTATCCTGCAACTTTACCAAATAAATTTATGAGTCCCAGTCACTTTCTGGCAGCATCTTGAGGATTTTCTATGTATATTATCATATCATATGAAAATAATGACAGCTTTACTTCTTTTCCAATTTGGATTTCTTTTATTTCTTATTTTCTTCTCTGAGTGTCATGGCTAGGACTTCCAAAACTATGCTTAATAATAGTGGTGAGAGTGGACACCTTTGTTTTGTTCTTGACTTAGAGGAAATATTTTCATTTCTTCACCATTGAGAATGATGCTTGCTGTGGATTTGTTGAATATGGCCTTTATTATATTAAGGGAGTTACGCTTTAGATCCATTTGAAGAGGTTTTATCATAAATGGGCATTGAATTTTGTTGAAAGCTTTTCCTTCTTCTATTGAGATAATAATATGATTTCTATTCTTCAGTTTGTTAATATGGTGAATCACATTGACTGATTTGTATATATTGAAGAATCCTTGCATCTCTGGGATAAATTCTACTTGATCAGGGTGTATGATCCTTCCAATATGCTGTTGGATTCTGTTTGCTAGTATTTTATTAAGGATTTTTGCATCTGTATTTATCAGTGATATTGACCTGTAAGTTTCTTTTTTGTGTATGATATATTTGTCTAATTTTGGTACCAGGGTGATGGTTTCTTCATAGAATGAGCTTGGAAGTGTTCTTCCCTTTCCAATTTTTTGGAAGAGTTTGAGAAGGATAGGTTTTAGTTCTTCTCTAACACTTTAAGTTCTAAAATTATCTCAGAATATAAACTCTTTCATAAACATTTGTTGGGTAATTTGTATCATTGTATCATTATTTTCTGTTGCAGACTTTAAAAAAGAAAACAACAGTTTCTTTATCATCTGAGTTCTAATGTACTATTTTTCCAGATAGATTAGAGCAACCAGCTTTTTAACATTCTTAAGTTAAGTTGAGCTTAACCTAAGAGTGACAAATCTGTATCCATTGAACTCCTGAACATAAGGGACCATAAGCTCCACTTACCAGCTTTTTTCCACAGATTCCATAGAGTGCTTACAAAGGCAGGAGGAAGAAAATGGGGACCCGATAGAGATGCTCTCAGCGGTATCGTAAGGCATGGTAAGACTTGAGGATAGGGCTGGTGTACCTATAGTGGTCTATCTTTGTTCTAGACCCCTCATGAATGAAAGATAAATGTAAAACCTACTTGTTCCCCAAACTCTTCTGTGATAAGAACCAGAGAGAATTCCTACTATAAAAAGAGCAAAAACATTCTTTTGCCCCAAATTAGACCCTGCTCTCAGATAAGGTGAAGATCAACTACCACTCAAGGGAATAAAGAAAACCTACCCACATCCCCCAGTCCTTGACCCAATACCATGTGAATGCTAGCTGGCACCGTTCCATAAGTGGCAGTGATACTAACAAATGCCATATAATAGTAAAGGACCAGGGGCATACAATCTATTCAGGGTTGATGTTTGATTGAATCATTGACTTGAATCATTTGTAGTGATTCAAAACAAAAGTATACTGATTCTAGAGTATGATCTAGAAATGATGATAACAAGAACCCACTGATATAAACCAGAGTTACACTGCCACAGGGTGAAGGACAGAAAATTCACATGTACCTTAGACCTTGTCTTGGGTTACAGGCAGAGGTTGGAGCATTAATACTTAGGAAGACTCATTTCTGAGGTGCAAGGTCACAGAGCCAAACTATGACAGAGTAGAAAAAGAGAGTCAAGAAATCCTTCACCTCTGTCATAAGTCTGGCACCAATAAAAGCATATTATCCAACATATATGTATTAATATCTGGAGAATAATGGAAAAACAATAAAGTAAAGAAAAAATTGAACAGATATTAACTGTGGATTTTCAAAATTAATGAAAAATACCAAAGCACAGATCTAAGAAATACAGAGAAACTAAAAAAGCAGAATGTAAAAATAAGAGTTCTTTAACTAATTAGCATATTTTTTTTCTTTCTTTCTGTGTGTTCAATTATTTTGTTAGGGAAAATAGCATTTTGATTCTGTTAATCCTTTGATTCTGAACTCAAAATCACAATGTCTGTGTATTGCTAATTCATTTAGAAAGGTTAACTTACTATCAGTACTTCTGTTGGTGGTGGTGGTGTTGGTTTTTTTTTTAATTTTTTAAATTTATTTAATTAGCACTTGCTTTTCTCTCTTTCTAAGAGACTCATTAAGAATTTCTTGGGAATAACAATTGTCTCTTATTACAAAGTCAAAATGGCTTTCTGTTGGTTTTATTTAGCTTGGAAATGTGTAAAATCCTTGGACCACTTGTTTATTTATTTGTTTTCCCTGAAGTTGTATAAAACGTGTTGTACTATGTTCTAGCATTGAAAATTGCTCTGGAGAAGGCCAGGACCAGCTATAATTCTTTTAAACTTTTGTAAATAACATATTATTTTTGCTTTGCAGAACAAGACACATTATAATGTACTTTTTGAAGCCAATTAACTTTACAACATACCAGATGGGATTAATTCTTCAGGATTCTCATACATTCAGTCTTCTTTATTATGAGAAAGTCTTTCTAGTTTTTATTTGTTTGTTTTAATTTATCTCCATTTTCTTGCTATGCTTCTTTATTTCAATGTAAGTTTTCTTTAGGTACTCCAGTTATACAAAGGTAGACTACTGGAGTCTCTGATAATCCTGAAACTATCCTGTGAGCATGCATATTTGGTGGCACTATCGGTAAAGAATACATCTCCCGATACAAGAGACATAAGAGACACGAGTTTGATCCCTGGGTTAGGGCTATCCCAGAGAAAAGGACATGGCAACACAGTCCAGTTTTCTTGCCTAGAGAGTCTGATGGACAGAGGAGATTGGTGGGCTACAGTCCATAGGGTCGCACAGAGTTAGACATGAGCAAAGTGACTTAGCACTCACGTGTTCATATTACCTTCACTATTATTTTAAATAATTATTGTTCAGATCTTTGTCACGACAGGTCAAATATAATGCTGAATAATCTATTTTGTTCCCTCTTACTCATGTAGCATGGTTGTTTAGATCATGAGCTATTTCATTTTTGTAAATACTCATCTTAACTTACATGGTATTTTACAGAGCATCAGTTTGAAAGAAAATCTTTCAAGAATTTGCCAAGGACTGTTTCAGGACATATGTAAGAGGGTAACAGACAGGAAGGCCAGAGGTCCCCAAGAGGCAGGAGGAAATAAACTCCAAGTGGCAGATGTTTTTGTTTTTGTTTTTCCTTCTCTACACAAAATTAAAGGAGGTTTCTTGACAACACCTGGTTCTGCCTTGAGCTAATCAATGCATTTTTCTTATGGAAATATTTTTCTTAAGCTATGTTATAATGAAACTATGTATTTGCTTTGGAATTTGCCTTTCTTCAAAAAGGTTCCATCTAAGACTATTTTTTTTCCTCCTCAAATCTTGGGCTGATAATGGCTCAACAAACCAGTATTCATGTCAACTGTTCCAAGGCCAGAGATGACACACCTCAGGTCATTCTATCTCAAAAATGCATATTGTGGGAGAAGGGCCTGGTGAAACTCCCTCAGCCTTGAAGTGTCTCTCTTGTCTGATTAATAACTTGCTAGCACCTTGCTAAAAACTAGCAAGGGGGCATTCTTTCTGCCCCCTTCTGATGTCTATGTCAGAAGCTTTCTCTATCTCTCTTATACTTTAATAAAATTCTGTTACACAA